>NW_010528399.1:732-21677 GCF_000687285.1 Phaethon lepturus | reverse complement strand
TCCTGCTGCCTAGAAAATGTGTAATTTAAAGTCTATCCTCTCATGCTCCCATGAAGGTCTTGCCATTGATTTAGTGGCTGGCTATCAGAGCAAAGCCACCCTGCTCCTGTCCCCAGGCACCAAGCTGTGACCGGGGACATCTGGTGCCTCTCCCTCCTTGATCCTCCAGCTTCACAAGAGGCCATGATTTTTCTGAAGAGACTGTAGAGATAACATCTATTTGCCACTTTTAAAAGCAGTCCAAAGGCAGTTTGGGCCGGGACTGGTGAGAGCACGAGGAAGCCATAAACCATTTACCTGTTCTTGCCATTGCACCAAGTGGCCCAGGTGTCAGTGCAGGGGGTGAGTTCAGGTTACAGAGCCAGAGCACCAGCTCCACGCACAGGTAGCTAGCCTGAGGTCTGCACGCACACCTACTGAGTTGGGAAGGCATTTCCATACTCCAAAGAGAGGAAAAATAAATAACTTTTTTTTTTAAGTCAGTAGGGAAACTTTTGCCAACTTATTTTTAAGAGCAAAAGGAAAAAGGCATGACATATTATACTGCCTATAACCTTTCCAGTTTTCTAACTGTGGTCTCGTTCATGCATATTATAACAAGTTACATTTTGATTATTGGCAGGAACCGATTTATTTTGTATTTTAGGCTTGATCTCTCCACAATTTTGTGAAGTATTCTTATTGACGATCATGCCTGAGGTACAACCAAACTATCGTTTCTTGCCTGCACATGATAGCCACCCAGATAAAAGCCCAGTGTGCCTATAAAGTGGCAGAATAAGAAAGCGAGTGAGAGTGTTCCTTGCATTGCCCTCTATTTGCGAGTAAAGACAGATCATCCACTGGGTCTTATCGATTGGTCCCTGCCATAGGGACTCCAGGGTCCTCAGCAGTGTTTATGATATTTTACGCCACATTAACTGTTGAGATGATATGCTATGACAGATCTTTAAAAAAAGTGTACCCCTGAGCTCTAAATTGCTCCAATTATGCCTTTAGCATAACAGTTGCCTACCAAGGGGCACCGCTCCGTGCCTTAGGAAAAGCGGCAGAGGAGGGGAGCCAATAATCTTCACATATGCTGACCTCCCTCTACCCTCGCCCAGCAAAAGCCTGTCATTGCTTTCCTTCACTGTAGCTTTTCATAATCCTTAACATATGGCCTTTGTTTTGATAGGCATGAAATTACATCAAGGTCATTTTTAATAACTGTCAATAGCCCCGGAACAGTGCTCAGCTTTATTGACACCTCAGTTGAAGGGCTCAGAGAGCTGTAAGCAGTGCACAGACCCTGCTCGAGAAAGCTGATCCACTGGGAAACAGATTATTATTGATATTAGTAAATTAGTATTGATAGAAATTTGATGAGTATCGTGCATCTGGATCCCTCCACAATACACTAATGTCAACCAAAGCCCACAGCTCCCTCCATTTCAGACAGGCAATTTATTTGCATTCGCTACATCTCTTTGTTGGAGGGTGGGAAAAGGGAATAGCAAGAAGAAGGGGGAAGAGAAAAGCATGCAAGACAACAGTAACTTGTGCTTGAAGACACATATGAAGTATCTTCTGGAAAACAGAGGCTTCTATGGAAGTACCACTTTTCTCTTAACTGGAGAGAAAAATTCCCTCCCACACACGTTCATTAATCCTCCCTTTGCCCCATTTCTGCCATTTCACACTTTTCCAGCTCTATTTTCTGCACCTGCTTGGCTTGGCCTAACCAGAGGTAAACACAAAGTGTTGCATCTTATATAGATGTTTTGGACATTTTTGCAATGATGTCTACGACCATCTATGTGCTACTATGTCTGTCTGCATTAGGTAAAATCAGCATACAAGCAGTGCAAAGCACTGTGCACTTTGGTTCAGTTCATTATGCTTTCATGTAGGAAAGACAAGAGAGTGAAGTTCACCATTGGTTGCTACCATTTTTCCACAATGACCATATGCCAGTGGTTGCTGTGACATAACATGCTGATTTTAAGAAACAAATATTTAGAAGCCCTGAACAAAGAGATCAAGCATGCCTCCAAACGTCGGCAACATAGAAATGAAACAGTCTGACAGACTTGGAAAGCCAGAGAGAAAATGACCAAAAAAACCACAGACAGCCTTACTTAAACCTGAGTTACCTGAAATGCATTCTAACGCTGCATGAGGGATGATGGTTTCAAAATTCTCCATGTAAAATGCAAAATGGTAAGCCTTTGAAACCAAGCAGAAAATGCACAAGTTTAATTTTATCCTCCTCTCTTACTTTTGCATTTAAAGAAATATATATCTCTCTCTCTCTAAATTCTCAGTCTGGTTTTCACTCCCATCTGTATTAAACAGTTATTATTCAAAACTATGTACAGCAGTTGAAGTTCCTGTCTGACAACTTCATCTGTTTGACAACTTCATTGTAACATGTTCACTTACTTCCAGGGCAATGTTTCATTCCCTTTCCTGCTAGTAACCCACACAAAGTCAGTTCATGTGAACGCTCTGCCCACTCTTGCCAGATAGCGGTATTGAGCCTTTCCCATGTTACAAAGCAGTTTTCTCAACAAAAACACTGCTTTTCTTTTTTCTAGATGGAAGCAGATTGATATCTACTATACCGAAAAACAGTAAAATGATACCAACCTAAACATTCCTTGTTCTAGTGATTAAGATTTCCCTTCATGTCAGACATTGAAAGATTATAAATCATATTAATGTCATAAAATCAGAGGTACTACTAAACAGCCCAGTCTCGAAAGAAACCTGTAGCCAGACACTGCAATGGAATAAAATGGAAGACAAATATGTTTGAGAGCAGGATCCAGTCTGTTCTTTATATATCCAATAACTGCTGCTACTAGAAACAAACCAGAAAGTTTAAGAAAATTAAGAGAATTCAGAAACTATGTAAAGCTTAAAGTGCCATGAGTATTTTTGATACTGAACAAAACTGAAAAGTGCAGTACTGAAAATTTAAAAAAAAACAACCCCAAGGAATTGTGTAAAATTCCAGTTATAGCAATTCCTTTAAGAAATCCATCACTGCCAACCCTGCTGGGAATTTTACTTTTCGACCATCTTAACGGAGCAAAAACTTGCCTTCTCACTGTTTGGCAAATCTTCCCACCACCACCAATACACTCAGAAATCATTAATGTTCAGCACTCATTGTATTAATGTCATGAGGACGTCAACATCATTACAACTTGAAGACCAGCATCAGCAGAGCAAAGGCAAGACAGATAAAGCCTTGATTCTCATCACCACTCGAGCCAAAAATCAAATTTTACTAGGTTCCCTGCTAACCTGAGTCCAAAGCATTTTCTGCATACCAGTTAGTTCCGTAGATATATATGAAACATCGTTAGCTCTGCTAACCCTAGTGCCCAGGGGCAGAAAGTCAGGATGGAAACAGACTCTCCTCAGTGATACACAGTGAATGTGTAAGGGGAAACGGGTACAGCCATAAAACCAAGAAATTGGTTTCCTTCTTTAAACATAAGGAAAAACACCCACAACATTCTTACTGTGAGAGCTAGCAAACACTAGAACAGGCCTCCCAGAGAAGTTGTGGGGTCTCCTTCCTTGGAGATATTCGAAAGCCAGCTGGACACAGCCTTGAGAGATCTGTTGTAGTTGGTCCTACTCTCAGCAGGGGTTGTTGCATTAGATGGTCTTAAGAACTCCCTTCCCACCTCAGCTGTTCTGTGGCCCCGCAAAATTACTTTTCTCCTCATCGAGTGGTCTTTCCATCCTACCCTCAATCTAATATCTAATGTAATCGTTTTTCTTCCAATTCTCTAAACAGTGTTAAACAGCTTCTCCCACTGCTCCTCCCCAAAAAAACTTCCCAAGCTTCACACAATAAAACTAATTAAGGTTCAAAATTCTTCAACAACAATTCACAGGTGGTCAAGCTGACAAGATACCATTAAGTCAAAATGCTAATTTTAGTAGCACATGGTTGTCTCACAGAAATGCTTGCATGCATTTTGACATACACAGGAAAAACTAACCACAGTGGCAGCATGTAAAATAGGTAGTCTTCACTTTCCTTCTCTACATTTACAAACAGAGAGAAGCTGAATTGGCACATGGGGAATCCAAAAGCATCCAAACGCAGTCCAAACATTGGGCAGAACAAAATGGAATGGAAGGTCAGTATTTCCCAAGTACTCTCATTACATCAACTAGGTTTCTTGCCTTATTCTAGAACAACGGGCTCAATGATGTTGCACGATTTGTTTGTCCCTATGTGACTAGGAAGCAGGTAGAAAAGGACAGCTTATTGCTTTGTTTTGTTTCTAAATAAAAATCATTCTATTAAGAAGATTTTACTTCAAACTTGTTTTAAGTTAGTTATCTGCGTAAGTTCTTAAGTGCTAAAAAGGACAAGAGGAGGCTAGGCGGTTGGAGGTTTTTGTTGGGGTTTTTTTGTTTTTTTCATTTGCTATTATTTCAGCTGAAGTCATAAACTTCTTTATAAACACAAGCATCTCTAAAAATACCTCCTCATGTAGATTTGACAGTTCAGTACATTTTGAAGGATATCAGAGGTTACATATTCACTTTCAGAAAATAACAACACACTTTACAAACACTCATTTGATGTGAATTACCTCGGGAATCAGCTACAGCCGACTTGGGTACATAGCCTGACAAAAATACAAGAGACTATATCTCATACTTCTTGGAAGACAAACACTTATTTACATGCAGCATACTACTGTCTGTCTTCATTGTATGCTATTTAGTAACAAAGATGACTACATTTTCTACTTTGCCTCCTTCTGCATTTCTGCCTTGCCTTAGGAAGCTCTGAATGTCTGTCATAAATTAGTTTCATATGCCTGAAAACTATATTCATGCTGTTAATGAGGATGACCTCCTAGACAGCAGGAAACAAACGCTGCTAGCACACTATCTGGCTACAGAAGGTGTATATTTTAGGCAGCCTTTCATTTTGAACATGGTTTTTATATTACTCAGCTTCATCTTGTGAAAGTATTTTTGAGCCCGATATGAGTAATGTAACTATGCAACCAGGCACAGCGAGCAGCACTAACATGTTGCTAGTCTAAATAAACTAAGCCTTATCCAGAAACAGGACTGGAAACAAGGCGACTTTCCTTCCAGGTGAGCACCCTCACCACGGGGCTTCACAATCACCCTTACTCAGTTACTCTTAAAATCCTTTGCCAAAGGTTACAGTGGCATTTATACAAAAATAAGAGCTTCAGATGGGAAGGCTGAGGGGTCGTTACACCAGAGCATCTTTACAATACTGGCATGAGTAGGACCAGATGAAGCCTTGACTGGGGAAGGTGAAGTCCACTCCTGGGAAGGAGAGTTTTTTGGCCCAAGGCCCCATTTTTAATCAGGACACCAGAAAAGGAAAGCATGTTGTCTGCCTCACAGAAAGCAAATGCTTTAACTTCTAGGCTAAAAGGACAATAGTAGTTTCTTTATACCAACCATACTGTGAACAGTATCTAATATCCCTACAAAGTTTAACCTGAAAACTAAACTGGAAGAAAATCTGTACAGAACTGTCTATTTCAGAATTTCAAAAACAAAAAGTTATTGTTCTTCAATAAGAAATTACTAATTCAGTTCTGCAAATATTGTCTTGCTTTTTTATTTTAAACAAATAAACTATCTAGGGAAAAAAAATAAATGCCTGGTTGTGAGTTGCGAGACCTGCCAACTTCATATTAAAAATTCCACCTATGGTTTATTGCTGGGCTGCAGCCATTTGATAATATGCCAAATGACTTCTCAGCAAGCACTTTCAAAATATTGGATATCCAGTGTGCTGGGACCATAGGCAAGACACCGAAATATTTATGAAGTGATACCACCCAGCAAGAAAGCAGAACCAGTGCTTGCGAATCACAACTGAACAAACATCCATGGGGAAAACAGACAGGACACAAATAGGTCAGCAGCTGTAGATTCGATATCTACTTGACATAGGTTGGACTATCATTTACTATGCTTTCACAGAATCCACTTTTGAGATACAGGTGGTGCTTAGCCATTTATATGGAATAGGAGAGGTGAGGTGGAAATCCCATAATATGCAACACTTGTGAATCTGTAGAACAACTGCAAACAAAATAAGCAGACAACCTGCTTTGCCTTTGGGGAAAGTAACACCCAAGTGTGAAAATTAATCTGAAAAGAAGAAAAAAAAGAAAACCAAATCTGTGAGCAGGGAACACTTCAATGGAACCCAAATCTAAGAGGCAAGCTGGAAATTAAATATACCCATAACCATTGAAAAAAGGGCCTCATAATCTGATATACCAAGTTAAAAAGGTCCCAAATACTATCCTAATGACCTATTGAACAATATAAAGTTCACTCCTCCCACTGATTCATTTACAGCAATAGCTAAAAAGGAAAAGTCTGCAATGATGCAAAAAGAAAAAAGGGGGGAAAAAAAAGAATCACACAGAACGTATAGAACTGGTAAAAGAACAAAGCGTTCTCCAAACGTACATCCAGATGTGAAAACAAAGGTTACAAACAGAACTATGCATAAAAAATAGGAAGACATCACTACCTAATCGCAACCCATTCTCCGCTGCCAGTTCAGCTGATCTTTTGATAATATCTGTTCACATCCCATTTCTCTTCTGTATGTGCAACAAATGATCTAAGTAAAATCTTTATAAAGGAGAAAAGAGAATAGAAGACTTCAAGCTATGTATTAATTCAAATTATTAAGGGTGTTTGTTTTCCTTCTTCCTGTGCTCTCCACACATGAAGAATACTTCTCTTAAATAGCTGTCAATATGGAAGTAGGATATAGCAAGGGGAAAAATTTATGCAGCTATATTCAGATTTCCTAGAAAACTATTTCCTTCAGCTAGAGTAGTCTGTAATCTCAAACTGCAATATATTTGCTAGCTTTAGAGAGCAGTTTGGTAATAAAGTAGGTAACTTCTGAAATGCATTCATTAAAAGGAAAAGTGTCCCAAATTTTTTTTTAACACTGGCAGGAGGGAAACACGTAATTTTGGGAGAATTTCATCCCTGAATATTACATAGAAATGTAGCCATGGAATAGAATGTATTTCAACGCTTTTTTCAGGTAGATGATATTCAAGTAATGAAAAAAAAATACTGTGGTGTTGTGACATATAAGAACTTGCAAAACCAAGGTCTATATAAAAATCTATATAAAACCAAGGTCTATATAAAAATCTAACCAAACCCACCAAAAAACAGTGTTCATAATCAATATAAAATCTAAGTATCTGGGTCAAATTTTACAAAATTCTTGGCAATGTATACAGGACCAAAAAATATTGTATTGCATAGAATGAACATGTTTAAAAAAAGGTAACCTCTTCAAATTTTGGCAGCTACAAAAGCATTATGATATATTTACTGTTTGTTACCACCTACCTCACCGGTTAAAAACAACCACTCATGACCAATAACAGGGCTCTGTGCAAGCCAAGGCCTCCTGCTAGGGCAGGTTCTGCAAGTGTTTTCACTGTGTTTTCTGGTAGAAAGCGAACTATAATAAAGCTCGCCTGTACCTTGCTACATTGTGTGAGTGACTGCCCTATAGACAAATGCATATTTGTGGCTGGTCATAGTTTAACCAGAACCTGACTAATTTAAGCCTAGCTCAGTAAGCTAACATTAGTCAGGGCTGTGTCTATACTGTAGCCATACTGCCAGCCCAAATATTTTGATGAATGTAAAATTTTTAAGAAAAAATTCCCTGAAGGAAAAAAAAAAAAATCATAACATTGTCAGAGCAAGAAAAAAAAAGAAAAACAAAAACACCTCACCAACCAAAACCCCAACAAAAAAAAACACCCCCCATCCCAATAAATCAAAGCTTGAATGGCAGTGCTTTAAGAGTATGTCACTTCAGTTATGAAGATGCAGAAGTCCCAAAACCAGATTTTTGGATCTCCAGGCATTTACATGGTATGCTGTTGTTTAATAGCAGGAATCAAGTTTTTCAAGCGGTGTGCTCTGTGTTACCACTTTAATGCACTGGGAGAGCTCTGTAAGAGGCTCTGGTAATTGCATGACCTTTGGTTCAAGCTCAAACATGCACTTTTTTTCCATCTGATAATCTTAGTTTCTCATTGTGGCTCCATTGTAAACCCAACAGTACCTTTCTGGTATTGCTTTTCAACCTCTCTGCTAGCTTAGGAATGGATGTTGAACTGGACAGTGGAGATCTCTCAACTGTTGGGTAGGTGAGGCTCCCCTGCATTTGCGTGACCTCTACGTTACCACCATGGCAGGGACACACAAGTCGAATCAGCAAAATCACAACATGAAGAATCTCAGGCTAAGCCTATGCAGAATAGCAGCGCTTCCATAACCACAAAGGAGATGCTTCTGAGACCGCCCTGTAGCTCTTGGCTGGAGAACCTGTGAAAACAGAAAGCCAGCAAGCTGGAACTGCATGCCAGGAACATATCATACAGCAGTCAAAGAGGTGCTGGAATGATGTGCAAACTGTAATATTGCAACCCCAGGTTACGCTATCCAGGAGAAATTCAGTCTAACACTGAAAAAACACGGTGGAGCATGGATTGCAAGGAACTGGAAGAAACTTGGGATGAGACAGCAGTTATGCTTTAAACCTCTCCCAGGCTCGTTCTCAGGTAGAAGGGTGATGGGAGAAAAGGTACGATATCTATGAAAAAGCCTGTCCTGCAAAGACGTTTTTCTTGTCCCGATTCATCTGTGCTGATGAAAGTGCAATGAAAATCAGAATTCTGGAGGACTTCAACCACTCCTTGCACTTGTGGTAAATAGTATAGCAAGAACCTAGATGGCATCAAGGACAAATTCACCTACTTTTGGGACAGGCAGCAAAAATTTTGGCTTAAAGTATTTAAAAAGTGTTTTACAGATACCTCAGGGATACGAGCAAGATGGATCTCTGAACGAATTGTTTCTTCCCAGATGTTGACTTGAGATAAAGATGACAAGTAAAGACAAGAAAGTAGAAGTCTGAGCATTATTTCAGAGGAGCCAGACTGAAGGGCAATATGCCCGAGCAGCTTGTACCTCTGTCCTGTAGAGCCACAATACGCCGAGCAGTGTACTCGGCCACCACATGCATTAACTATCTGTTCACCCATCTGTTTGCAGGGAGACTGGTAAATGGGTACCATTTGGAAAGAGCATGTCACTGTCCTCAGAAAGTATATCATGGTTTTCATAAAGTAAAGCTCTAATTAAGCAGTAAAACCCAGAAGTTTTGCAAACATTTAAAGCAACATTAAAAAGTAAAGTGCCAGTTTTTGACTGCTCTACACAAGACATATGTCATTGTATTTAGTTTTAGTAAAGCAAATCTTATTTTCCACGGGGTTTAACCAGAAAGTACACTCAAACACCTCATGCTAACGCTTTCTCAGAGACAGCGCGCTTGGTCTGAGCCTCGTGAGCATAGAAGCCCCCCACAGTACAAGGGGTGCTCCGGCACAAGCCCCTGCTGCCTGATGCTTGGACAGTATCCCACCTTGGTGCAGTTAATTATGTACCTGTTCGTTCTTCTGCCTTTAGCATGGTCTTCAGGTCTCCTGAGAGAACTTAAAAGATGAATTCTCTTGACTTAGCTCTCAAGCCAGTTTAACCACAATCTCTGTCAAGGATGCCATGATGACGGCCCCAACAAAATTAGTAACTGCACAGGCACTCTTTCCATAACCATTGCCCTGAGGGATTTTGAAAGGACTCTTGTGGTTTGGGTAATAAGCCAAGTATAGAGACAAAGTTTAATTATGTAGAGATATCACATACTATGGTGGTTCTGGCTGAGACAATGATAACGAAGAGTCAAAAATTACAGCCCAGTAATGTTCATCATCAACAGAAAAGGTACACTGTGAATATGTAGGTGGAACAAAATTTTACCAATGAGTATGAGAACAAAATGTAGATGCTTCTGTAAGGCTGGCTTTAACACAGGTTTTAATTCAAGTCAGTTGATAATACATCTATGGAAGGTAAACTGTTTATATGCAGACATCTTCAAAAGTAACATTTTTTTTCAAGAATATTTTTCAAAGGTTTTCAGTACATTTTGGCTACAACAGGTTGAAAAAACCACATTGGTACAATGTTTATACAATTATTTATGTTGCAATAGCCGTACAAAATTAGTCTTCTTACAATCCTTCGACTTGAATCATGAAGTTGACATTCTTAGTTGATAAGCAGTCCACATTTGGAGTGAAGAGGCATATTCTTGTGTATGATTCTGCAACCAAAAGCAACTATCAGGTAACTGTTAAAATTAAAAACAATTAAGACCTTAAATAGGCAGTTATGGCAGGCATTGCCATAAACTGAAACAGAACAAAAAAGCCCCACTCCTATTCATTAGGCATTTGTCACAATGTATACACTGCACGCTTTTGTTTGAATAGAAAAGCAATTATGCTTTTAATACACTTATATTCTACTCATCTCCTCATCATCCTAGGATAATGAGTCATTAGAAAAAAGAATATTATATACAGCAATACAGCTTATTGTTCTGTGCAAATTATTATTGCATCAGCTGAGCATAAGTACCTGACAGTTAGGAAAGCTTAGTTGTCAGCAGTTTCTTTTTGTGCTTGTACTATCCACGCAAGCCTCCAGAAGGCTTTTTCTTCATCTAGCTCCATTTTCTGCTATTAGTGAACCTAAAGTTCACGACCCCTGCATCAAAGATAGGAACAGAGGACACAATTTGACGACATCAAAAAACCCTCAGTATAGCTGCCATGTGATCGGCTCTCCTGAGGCACAGATACCTCTGAAACAAGTCCAGAACGTACAATTACCATGACTACAGCAGAGTAACTTGTTTAACGCAGCAAACAGCAGATATGAAACAAATAAATAAAAAGTATCATACTCATTTTCGTATAAATCAACATCATCAAACTGTGGACTACACAGCCAAGGCAGATAGGCTGAGGAGATCATTGGTTTTAAATGAGGAGAGTCAGAGTCCGGCTGCTTTCTGCAGATGACCCGATTATCCTCGAACCAATGCCAAGATAAAAATCATGCTTCCACACCCATAAACCTACTATATCAGCTCTGAAAAGGGAGCTATGAAAAACAACAGTAGCCAAGGTGAAATGTTAGGCAAGGTTAAACTATCTGTCTTTAAACGGTATATGCTATGTCCTTGTCCTCACCTATTGCAAGGTGTCAGGAGCGTGACCCCAGCCTGCGAGAGGTCTCCGCTAGGAAGACTGCGGTAGTCATCTCCGTGAGAACTGAGCCTTTTCTCCTGCAATGATGTCCAAACCGGTGCTGACTATTAGCTCTGCTGGAGCCATTACCCCACGAGCCATAAACAGCATAAACAAAGATGGATAATTGCTTAAGAATGTTGAGAGGCTATGTTTTTACTGCCCAAACAAAGGGTTCTTTGAAGTAGGAGTCTGCCATCTCTTATTATATTACTGTATTTAAAGCAAGTCTAAAAATAAATGGGTGTTTCACAGGTAATAAAGGTAGGAGGCAAAATTCTGCTCTGCAATAATTGTTATTTACAAAATTCACAGAAACATCTTGCACCGTAACATCTCTCCATTAAGTTTACAATTAACATTTTTGGAAGCTAATAGAAAAAAAAAAAATATTCTTTCTGAACATAATTGGTTCAGTTGGCTTCTCGGACAAAATTTCTATACACTTTTAACATCCAAAATTGAATTTACTAATTACAATATTTTTTCTATATCAATCAATCACTGCACTTGATCGGCATCAAAATAGGGAATATATACATGCATGTGAGAGAACAGTTAATTGCTTCCTATCTTACAGTGATAGGGGCATGCCATTAATTCTCCAGCATATGGCACAAAATCAGAGCCTATTGCTACTCCATTTTCATCATGTTAGAATGTTAATACTAGGTTGCACTCTTTATATAAATCTAATAAAATACGTAAGAAATAAGATTGAGGTCTTATTGAACCTGCTTTCTTTTTTTTCTTTCTAAATAGTAGACTTCAAACCCCAAGTTAAAAACATGTACAGAGAAAGCATTTTAAAGTCTTTTACACAGTTAAAGGGAAACAGGAACAAGCGATAAATAGCTGCATATATGCAATACTAAGGTTACTCTCAAAAAATCAAAGCTTTTCTTGCCAAGTTAAAGGCATAGTATATTACAAGCCTTTCATAAACACTTTTATGATACCTTTGTGAATCCTAATGCACTATTACTGGAGTTTCTGGTAAAGGTTTATATCATGCTATGTTTACAGAAACACTGTTTTAAAGGTTTTACAGTAAGACATGGTATCAAGATAGTCCTTCTGATAAGAAACAGAAATGAACTGAAGCAGAGATAGACTTAAACTAAACAAAACATTTTGAATGCTAAATATTATGATGCTCAGCATATGCTTGCTCCACAGATCTATTTGATTGCTGATTTTCTAATGATGATATTGACGTGCTGTTAATAGAAATATGCAGCACATGCTTGCTAATCATGATAAGCATACACTGCAAATCTGTTTGATTGTTAAAATTCCTAATGATGATATCGATGCAATATTGACATGCTGTTGAGGAAAAAACAGCATGCAGTGAATGGTTAAATGAGGTAGGGTACATCAGATCTGTTTGATTGTTAAATTTCTGAAAATTACTCTAGAGCATTTTCAAGGAAATAAAAAAGCATGCGTATTCTAAATATTCTACACTGTCATACTCTTCAAGCAGTGTATGTACATTTTTGTGTTTGCTCTGGAAAAATTAAATATATAATTAAAAATTATTTCAGGGTCTTTTGGGTAGCATGTTGCTAAGAGAATAGTATTAAATGAGTACAATATTTTAATAGTTTTTGCAACCGCTTTTTACAGAAGAGAAGTTCAAAATGGAGACTTTTTTATTAAATACAAAAATAGCACAGGCACTGCAATCTGAAGTCTATTAAGAAAATAGTAAATGCAGAACTGTAAATGCAATTTTTTTGTAAGCAGATTTTGCATTATTAAATTATTATTATTCCATTTTAAAAATAAATTATATACAAGTATTGAAGCAGCATGCTTAGAAATTTTCCTGGAAATTATCATTAAAAGAGAAGAGCAACATTTCTGGCAGTAAACTGCATACCCTTCTCTTTGGTTTAGTAACCTATGAAGACACAAATAAAATTTCAAATTTATTCACAACTTTTCCTTCAACTTTCTTTCCCGCTGTTACTCCCCCTACCAAAAAAAAAAAAAAAAAAAAAGACCACACACAAAACAAAACCAAATCAACACAAAACCGAAAGACAAACCTCAAATAAACTGAAAACTTAGGATGGGGGCAGGGGAGAAGAGAAAACCAGCAGCACAGTCGAATGCTGTGTGCTCCGTGGCGGCAGCACTCGCACTTCCGCGCAAAGAACGCATTTCATCTCTGATGTAAATTTTTGTTTCATCAACAATATAAGTGATTTAATGCTGACTGAACTGATCCAAATCATATTAATCTTCGACTTCGGATGCACGTCTGATGGCCCTCTGTATCTCGGAGGACAGGCTGCCATCTAGTGACCGCCAGCGCCTTGTCACGCAGAAACGGGTCGGCACCCGGAGAGAACTGGGAACTCTTTCGGCTCCGGCTCTTCTCCCCGATCCCGCCCGCTCTCTTGGCCAAGGCGAGCGCGATGCCGACGCTATAGGTCTTCCAGATCCACTGCAGAAAGCCGGGACTACTGCTCGCAGCCTACCGCAGAAGTAGATTTCAAATAAACACATAGGACCTCCCTTCTTGATCAATAAAAAATAATAAGTAATATTCACTGAAGAAATAAATTGTTTCCTAAAAAAAAAAAAAAAAAGCACACACAACAGAGCACAAGACATTCTTTTATAAAACAGCATAAAGTACGTTCTTATATACGAGTTGCAGAACTGCCTCGGTATATTTTTTTTTTCTGATGTTGCTACTTCTAACATTTTTACTTTTTTCACCACTGAAACCTGTAACAGAAGAGAATCCCAAATGCTGTCATTTACTAGTCCACAGCGAGAGCAAGGAAGAGTCGAAAGCTTAAGCAAGAGCAGCAAACTTCAAGCAAGGAGAATGATAAGTATAAGCATAGGAACAAAAAGAAAAATTGATAAAGCAACGAGAACCATGTAGTTAATTATGTTAGCATCATGTGCTTGCTTGTGTCTAACACTCAAGATCAGCGAAAAAAGTTAATACATTGGAAAACATAATCCTTATAATGGTACAAGGGCACTGAAACCTAGAATTATCCACTCCTGACAGTGCAATAGCTGCATAATTAATGTTGCCTTCCTTTAATATGCACATTATTGTCTTCCAGTTCCATGCTTACACTGGAATACATGGCACTGTGCAGAAAAGCAAATACTATTTACTTCCAGCTTCAACCCCTTCACCTCTTCAGGCTACAGAATCTGCAAAGCTATAAAAAAAAATAGTATCTAAGAGCGCATGAATAGAGTCAAGGGAAAACACTTGTACCAGTGTTTGGATCAGCAGTTAGTACACGGGAAAACGTTTTAAGAGATGATGCTACGTCATCCCAATGCTTGCCACCTGTACAGCAGGAGGGATCGGGAAGCCGACACATTCTACATTGCCAGTTTTCCTATCCATTGCCATAAGCAACATGACACGAGAGGAGGAGAATGACAGACTAGGTGGAAAAACTATTTTGTATAATCAAGCTAGTCACTGCTACTAGTACTTCCCTGAAGGAAGAAGAAAATATACAGAAAAAACATACTCAGAACAAGATCTTTCTACAGCATACCAACTTGAATAACTGGACAAGGCAAAACACATAACATTCTATTGGAGGTACTTAAGCTAAATGGCTGAAGCTGCTTTCACAGGTCAATAAATTATAAGAACTTGCATGTGGCCTTGCAAACTAGAACTTGGTGTTTCTTTTACTATTTAAAGCTAATATTTATTCTTCTGGAGTATTAAGTTCAGGTGCTCTCCACAGTGATAAACTTGCAAACCAGTTTGCCCGAATAAAATTCTGAGATGCAAGTTATAAAACTGATGAAAAGGGAGGGTGAGCATGAAGGGTGAGGTTACGAGCAAGTCAGAGATTCATTCAGGTGGTTAGAAACCAGCTTCTATGACATCCTGAGTCACAGGATTCCTCATCTTGCAGAAGAAGAATCAAAAGCACCAGATTTGTGTACAGTGTAATGCACCTAGTACTGGTGCCTCATCCTATTCCTAACCTTGGGCTTTCACTCCAAGCTTTCAGCTCTTCATATAGTCAGAGAAGTGGGTCTGGCTAGAACAAAATGCAGAATTATAACATCTCAGCCCACCCAAAAAACCCAATAGTTCTGTGTTGATGTGGCAACAGTGCAATATATGAGTGCAGTGTTTACATCTGGGAGTTCCCGATTACCCTGTTCCTTAATCTAAGGGAAATATAGTTCCCTTCCTTCACTTCACTCTCCTACCACATAATGGGTAAATAACTACAGATAAGCCTATAAAGGACAGTCCTAAGTATAAGAAGGTATTTATTCATCAGATTTATGGAATGGAACTACAGTTCCATTCTGCAGTGTTCATGACAATTCCACCTCTGCTTTTAAAGTTTAGTTTTCTATACTGAAAATATTGAACGTTTTTGGCCTCCAAATTAAGCTGAGTAACAATTCCAACACACCTGATTTTGGTCAACTATTAATTTTTACAGGGATAAAACTCACAACATTTTACAAAGTTTACGAGTAGTTTTTATTAACATTTTACTTGATCACAGAAATAAAGTTGAGCTTAAGGGGCTTTATTCCATAACCCACTCAGTCAGGTTGAACACAGTAACGACAGACTCAATCCCGCAAGAAACATACCAATAGAACCAGAAATACAATATATATATATTTTATCATAGCTTACTAGTTAGTGAGCTGTGATAATGTATTTCCAAGAAGAACAGTGTAGTTTTCACACTTCATCTGTGGTTGCAGATGTCATTCCACAGAGGATTAGAGGGAATAAAGCAGGGGTGGGTAGCGTTTAAATCAGACAATTAAGAAAGAGTTGCCCATACAATCTTTATTAAATAAAAGGGAAAAGTAAAAAATTATTTGATAATTTTTTCCACTCAATCACTAGAAGAACTTTTAGTTTAACTTTTGTAGTAAAGAGATTTTTAAGAACATTAACTTTTTAGTGTTAGAAATAAAGTTTAATCTTTCCTAACATCATGCCTCAGCTCTTGAACCAATTAAAAATCAGTTCTGTTCTGCAAGCACTTCTGACAATGTGAAGCTTGTGAGAAATTTCAACTTTCTAATTCAGAATTAAAAACAAAAAAAGTATTTCATTTCAATTAAAAGAAACCTACACAAGACTTACACAGTTGTCATACCATCAGTCTGTGCAGTGAGAGTTGTTTCTTAGCTAACAGTTAACGGAAAAACTTGTGGCTTTAGCAGATGAAGGAGGAAGGAAACCTAAACTTTTAAATCTTGGAGAAAGCAGCAAGGTTAGAAAGGAAGTGCACTCAGACAGTACAACAACATTTCAGCCTGGTATAGTCCTTACAAAGTCACAGATGAGAGAAAGACCAAGTTCTGAGAAAGCTCAAGAAATAAAAATAGTATGGATGGGAGATGTAAAAAAAAAAATCCAAATCCATGTAATATTTCAAATCGATGCATTTTCTTCTGGAAGCAAGAAAGGCACCTTCCATTATAGTGTCACATGTAGACTTACTGCCTTCAAAGTTGTTATATTCTGACAGAAATGTCCAAGAACCTACTTGCAGCTAACCCACCTTTTTTACCTTACAACTCCCAGATATAAACCAGGAACAAGAAATAAAACTTGAGCATAAAGCCAGCCTAGCATCAGAAAATGCTAACGTCTCCTGGTGCTGCAAAGGGAGGATTTGGCACCTCAGTGCATCACCCCGAGCATCATTTCCCCTTCTGGCAGGGGCTACCATGGATAGAGCGACAGAGCAGAAACCCACAAGTTTGTCAATCCTTCCTTCCTTCCTACAGCCCTCTGGCCTCCAACTCCCACCCTCTTTACCAGTGGGCAGCTGGTTTTGGGACAGGCAGGGAGCAGCCACTTAACCTGGGAAGCGGATTTACTTCGTAGGAGCAGGAAGTTAAAGGCATCTATAGCCAGTAAAGCTTATTTAAAGGATCAAGATTCCATTTGGGCAACTATACTTGGTGCTCCCAAGCAAAACTGTACTGAGTCAGGGACCACGTATGACCACAATACAAGAGAGAGGTTCTGTCTTCTAAAGGGGCTGACTCCCTTTGTCTCACACTGGTTCTAGCTTGTTCAGGATGAAATGATTAGTTGTAGTAAAGGCAAGTTGAACTTTTTTCTGCATTATTTGTTTAGTTTTGGTCTGCTCACAGTTTAAGCGCCACAAGTACTAAGAGCAACGTTATTCATGAAAATGCAGAAAGAATAACCAGATGTTGAAGAGGCAGACAGTATAAAAAAATAAGTGTTTGTTTCAAGAGTTATTAAAGGGCACAGGGAACACTGCAGGAAAAGATAAGAGTATTCATGTAGTTGTCACTAGACACTGAGCCCAGGTCAGTTTATTTGCCAGTGTTGTGTGCAAGGGTGCCAAATTAAAAAACAAACAAACAAAAAACTACCCCATCAAATCTCATGAAACCTATCATCTATCAGGAACCCTACAGATAAACTAGGTTTAACAAAATCTGGGATGTCTTAGACCTATCTTAACAAAAGGATAAATGAAGACTTCAAACTGCTAAACAAAGTCATTCTGAATAGTCAAGAACAGTGCAATCCACAGAAAAATATAATTTAGGAAAATCACTTTTCCTTTACCAACAGCCAGGTGAGATGATCAGAAGTTGTATTGCAAACATGGCTAAGAAAAATATGAGAACAATTTCTGAAATATTTCTGTGAAAGGTCAAGGTATTTTTCATTGCAACTGTAAATTGGTTCAAAACAGTACAAGAAATCTACTATTCTATCCGAAGACCTGTAAACATGTCCAGAGCTGGTAAAAACTATAGAGATAAACTACTGAAACATATCAAAATAAAACCTATTCCAAACTGTAAGTCAAAAAACAAGAGTAAAAATAGCACAGAATAAATTGATGTCCTTCAAATTTATTACAGAGGACAAGAGATGCAAGAGTTCCCAGGAAAACAAGCACATTATCATGCTTGCCATAACACCGACCATTATTCAAGACTGTCGTTCTCAGCACAAATTGTGCAGAAATACAAACCAAAATACATCCATAAAGGTACAATTGAAGGACAAAGTTTTGATGACACAGAAACAAATATCTTTTGTTGGGTTACTTCATAAATTTGCCAAATTGTAGAGCAGATTATTTTTTGACATAAACTGCAAGAACAGAAAGTGAATTTCAAAAGGAGATGCTGAGACAGAGTGCAAAGTAGTTATAGCATCAAACACTGTGTCCACATGAATGAAATTTTCTCCAGATGAAAGCAGCTGTCCAAAGGACAAACTATTTTAAAATGGAAAGGCGTTAACCTGAATGGAAGCAAGGACCAGGGTGAAGTTTAGTGAGCTTTGTTAAGTGTTCTTTTGCTTCATGCCAGACACTTACATTCTTCTCTGAGCTTTCCAACCCCACAACAAGTGATTAGTGGCTTACCAGCATTAAAATAAAAAACAATAACAAAAAAAAAAAATCCCCCAACAGTTCACATGGGGTAGAGACCCCACAAAAGAATATATGAGTTTCAAATACACATAAATCAGAGTTTTGTTGGTTACTTCCTACTGAATGTAATAAGTATGATCTTCTAGAAAGTTCTTCCTCTCTTCTAGAGAAGCACGAACTTCTAGAAGAGGGATCAAATCCATTATGCAAGAAAGGAAGCTGCAAAAAAATCCCAAAGCAAAGATACTCACGCTGTTGCTACACTTAGTATTCTCCAGCAAGATGTATTTGTGTAGACAAAAAAATAACCAAGAGCATCGTTACCGATTCACAGAAACCAGTTATACTTGTTTATTTCTTTTTAACTCTTTCTATTCTCATTTACAGTACACATCTCTCATTGACAGATGAGTATAGGATTGGGGTCTCATCCTTCTGAAGGATAGCGAGTCATGCAGCCTTACTCCAGTGGTCTGAGGACCATCTCTAAGAAGGGCTAGGGAGATTTAACACTGCTAAGTCTCTGTTCCAGCCAAGAACAGACCCCAAGAGCTTGGAGTCTTTCTTATTCTAATGCCCTTTATTAACCTCACCTGAACATCCTCCAGAATCAAGATAGCAAAGTCTAGCCAGCACTTCTGGGAAGGGGAAGCTCCTTCTTCTGCTGACATGAATAATATAATGAGTAGCATAAAGCCTCCAGTGAAGAGGGAGCAGGGAAAACAGAGAAGACAAACCACAACCGCACTGTGCCCCATCCTACCCATCCTCTGCTGGCCACAACGCCCCACGTTCCCCGTTTCTAAACACAACAGCAGCACGTGATGCTCACTTAAGTCAGGCCCCAAGTCAGGTCTGGACCAAATGAACACGAGCTTGAACTTAAATACCACAGTGGTGAGCCAGGTGCACTTTCTAGGTTAACAGAGTGCCTGGGAACAGGAGCAAGATCCTGCCTAGTCATTGCTCTTGAAATAAGGCAAGGCGTAGCACAGGCATCACAGCATGGATGCACTGGAGCACATGCAGGTCCCTCATGCTCTCTCCATTACAGCTCTGTCAAAGACGTCAACTATCGGTTCAATGTCCTCGTTCCCACCTTGCACAGCTTTGCAACTGGACTTGGGGTTCTGCCATCTTCCCACTAAACTGACACCAGGGAGTTCTGATTAATGATAAACAGTCAGATTTGCAGTGCAGATAAAAACGTAGTTTCAAACAAATCTATTGATAATAGAGCAAAAATCTATTTTGACCTCCACAGCCAGAAGCATAATAGCTTTATCCAAATGTCATTGACTGGCCTGAGGAATCAAGACCTCCATCTTGCAAATCTTCGCTGTTTTGAAGGGCCTGGTTCAAATAGCCACTAAATATTGCTAAATGTTTTTTGAGCCATTTTTAGCATTTGAACAAACCACTTAACATAATGCAGAGAGATCTCAAACGAGGCTAAGGAGAAAAAAAAGCATTTTCTTTTTCCTTGCTCACTAGTACTTCAATGATAAAGGTTCACACCCTAGTCCTTGTAAAAGTACATTTTCAGGTTCAGTTAACTCCTTAAACCTAAGCATACTAAATCCACAGTGCTGCCTAGTCTAGTCCCTTAATTGATTTTTTTTTTATATAATTATGACTCTTCATATGCCATAATCATAACTCAAACATTCTTAAAAAGGTTGATTAGAAATAGCTTAATATTTGGCAAAAATTGCATTCATGATGGCTGCAACAACTACCTGTTTAATGCTGCTGCCATACCAACATGTTGTAAAAGTTTAGACATCTCAGTGAGTGGTTTCTCTCTCAAGGGAGTCAGTCCTTGACATACCAAATAAACCATCTCCTACCCCCACAAATGCTAAATAATTGCATCTCAATTCTCATGTCACTCTACATTTATGCAAAAATTATTGTGGATGTTTATTTAGGTATGTTACACTTGCACTAGTGTTATAGGCTGAGACTTGAGGAAAATGAGCTTCCTGACCCTCCGAGTGCATGGCAGCTCTCTAACAGAAAATGGCTTTAGCTTATATTAAAGCTGTTTTACAGAAGATAATTTCTGTTCTTTCACAGAGACAGTTAAACACATTGTCTCACATCTTGTTGTGCACTTTTGGCATACAATTTTTATTTAAAGAATGTTAGACTCCACCACACTCTCAGGTGCTTGGGTTTTTTGCCCCCTAAGGTATTAAATGTTTAGCATTGGTTAGCATATTTGATTATGGGCAAAACACAAGATATTTTGCTATCAATTAGAATTTGGGTGCCAGTATTCCAC
>NW_010528399.1:0-701 GCF_000687285.1 Phaethon lepturus | reverse complement strand
CCCCCCCCCCCCGCCCCATAGTTTATATTGCAATATTTGAGAATACCTTTGGAACATCATTTCTTCAACATGAAAGATTCCCCTCCATCTTTGGCTTTCTTGCCACATCCATACAGAGCCACAGTACAGGAGGTCACCAGACCAGTCACCAGTAGCCCGGTGCACAAGCATTGCGTGTTTTTTATGTCATCCTTTATCCCAGAAAGCCCCTACGCAATGCGGAAATAATTCAAATTCGAGGTTGTTTTGAAGGCAGAACTTTCCCCAAAGGATGAAAGAACATTAAAAACAAAATCCCAAAGTCTTTAGCCTAATAAACACTCTTCTAAGCATCAGCTCTTGAGAAGAAATAGGTTAAATACAATATGGTGCCCCTCTCTTAGATCAGGTCGCTGCTCTGGTGTACTATGTACCGGCAGTTTGCACATGGGATGACAGGGGCAAAAAGGGAATTCCTGGCGAAGGAAGTTATGTATGCCTTAAAAATTCACACATTTGCATTGACTGCCATTTTTCCCCTCATTTTGTATGCTCTTTAAAATTAACTCTGTCATTTAGGGATGAGGCTTAATTTCATATGGCATACTCTAAAAGGTGTAAAGGTAGCATCAACTAGTAAAATCTTTCCTTACATAATGATACATCACAGGTTCTCTCAGGAAGATCAAGACAGTGAAGATTTTTTTGTGTGCTTTTTTTTG
>NW_010528398.1:0-534 GCF_000687285.1 Phaethon lepturus | reverse complement strand
GCCCACGCGGCTGCGGCGCACACGGTCGCTCACCACGGCGCACGACTGCGCATAGCTATGCGCAGCCACGCACAACGGTGTGTACAACCGCACACGGCTGTGCACAAGCACACACACAACCATGCACAACCGTTCATGGCTTCACACAACCACGGTCATCCATGCGCAACCACGCATAACCGTACACAGCCGCACACAATGGCACACAAGCACGCACAGCCTTGCGTAACCGCACGCCACCATGCACAGCCATGCACGGCCACACACAACCATGCACAGCTGCACACAACCGTGCACAGCCGCATACAGCCAAACAACCGCGCACAGGCACACGCCGCCCTGCACAATCGCAGGCAATGATGCACAGCCACACACAACCACACACAGCCACACACAGCCGCACACAACTGCACACAGGCAGACACAGGCGCACACAACCACACACAGGCGCACACAGCCCTGCACAGGCACACACAACCACACAGAGCTGCACACAGCCCTGCACAGGCACACACAGGCACATACAATGACACA
>NW_010528397.1:52228-52720 GCF_000687285.1 Phaethon lepturus | reverse complement strand
CCAAAACCTTGCCACGCAAACCCAGTACACTCCGTATGCTTCTTTCTGCATAAAATCACTCAGGTTCTTGTCCCCTGCTTCAGTCAAGGCAAGCCTAAGCAGCGAGAGAAGCAGTCTTAGCTAACTGCCTGTGAAAAGTTATTGTAATTCGTGCCGAGGCCATGGAGAAAATTTCTGGTACGTATCTATGAACTTCATCCATTCGTTTATAGCTTTTGTGACCGGCTGTTTGTCAGGAGAGGTGAGGCTGTGTGCTTAGAAACACCATTCCCCTGCAAGGGAACAGAGTGCCATTCTTCCATTTCTGCCGGCGGCAATGCCGGCTCTCACCAGCGCTCACCGGCGTCAGAGCCCGGGCAGGTGAGGGACGTCCGCAGTGCAGAAATGCTTATCCTGGGGTACAGCTGTGTCATCATGAAGCTGGAATGTACAGTCTATGCTTTCCACGAGCATAGCTGTGAGCACAGAAATGTGTGTGCCTTCGAAGGCACC
>NW_010528397.1:50452-52206 GCF_000687285.1 Phaethon lepturus | reverse complement strand
GCTGATGAGCTAAATTTAAGGTTTGCACATGCCTGATTCTATTTAGTACCTACCAAGGGGAGTTTACATGGGGGAGAAAACACCTGCTTTGTAATCTAGATATATACAGGGTTTTAAAATATTTTTCCTCCTTTACTTTTATACTTAGCTGGATCTGAAGTCACATTGTTTTTTTAAAGTAAAAATCCTGGTGTATTATGTATGGGTCCCTTTATTACAATATATAATGTGACTGAAAATTAAACTGTAACTTTTACACAATATTATTGGTACTCTTCCCCTTAGAATTGCTTGCCTTATTCTCAGATATATTGCCATAATTACATTTTTTAAGACATCCAAAATTTCAAGGGAGTAGGTTCGATCTTCTTGAAAATCAAGGAATTCAATACAGCAGTTTTCACTAGATTTAATTCCTTCATTATTTCCTAAGAGCATAAAAAATGCTATGACCACATCCTTGGAAAGATATTCAAAGCATTAGAAGCACATGCTAAATGTGGTTTGTTAATCATTCAGGGAATTGAGACACTACATATAAGAAACATGCTTTTATCTTGAATCTGTGCCAAAAAAACTTCTTCAAATTCTTTTCCTGCTCTGGCAAAGCATAGAAAATCTTCCCGTCGTGGACATTGCAGGAGCATTTGAGTACTGGCAGCAAAAACGGAGGACTTGAAGAAACTTTAAAGGCACAGTACAAATATTATTTTATAAATTACAATCTCCTTAGTCAACTGTATGACCATGTGTGATGCTACTGCTTGTCAGTAAGGTATACCTGGGCATTAGTAATGCAATGATCTTCTGTACTAAAATTAAACTTAAAGTCATGTTGCCACATGCATCCCTCTGTATAGTGTTATTGGAAGTGAGATTCCCCTCCATGGGAGTGAGTACATTCAGGTCAGCTGATATATTCCGGGAGTCTTTTCATACAGAGAGAAAATTTAAATTATCACCTATCTTTAAGTCTGATGAGACGTAAAGTCCAAAAAATGAGAAACTGGAACTGCCCAATTTGACAGATCAAGCAAGAAAAACTCCCAGTCACTCATAAATTGACTTTCCAGGGAGGGAGCATTTACTTCCAAAAACTAAAAGAGGGAAGGATACAGAGAGGCAGACATGTCTGTCCAATGTTTTATGAAAACAAATGTTTGCAATCAGCCAAACCCTGCCCCGGGCTTGTAGTAAACAAGCGATGATAAGGATGGTGCCATGCTGACTAGCTAGTGTGCCGGAGCAGGTATTGTATATCAACAACGTGGCAGTGTCAAAGCCAAGTTAGAGTTGCAGGAATTTAGCACTTCACAAACTTGTGACCCCAAAAAAGGCCACGGTGTGTGTCAGGAGTGTGTTATGATGGATGGTGAGCAAGGAGGGGGAGGTGGCAGCCTCCCGTGTGCATCGGGACTATTCTCTGCTTGGTGTGAAAGGTATTATTTGTGCTGTGATAATATTTGACTGGTTCATAGGCCTTTTCTTTTCTGAGCTGAGTAACCAGAAATTTTCTTTTTCACCTGGTTGAGAAACACTTAGGATGAACTTTTATTTCAGTGCTTAGAAAATCTCATGTACATGTTTATCTGATACAGACAACAACCTTTGGTTTGCTGTAGGTGAAGATCTGCATTGTTTTCTGGCTTGTATAAGCTCACTGCCCTCCCAGCATAATTGCTTAGCACTGTAGAGCGATTTACACCTCAACACAAGTTATACGACAAGCCATAGTAATATTCCCGTTAATGCAC
>NW_010528397.1:0-50421 GCF_000687285.1 Phaethon lepturus | reverse complement strand
GCTGAACCTGGCATGAGCGCAGCTGAGATGTTAGCCAAATTCATGCATATAGTCTGCACACTACATTCCGGGTTTCTGAAAGTGAGGCTTTGATAGGACATTTTAAGTTCCCTGCTCTGATGTTTAGGATCTTTGCATTACTTAAACGTATTACAATTGCAACTGAATGAGAGAGAGAGGGTTTACATAAATTTGATGACTAGTGGGTACTTGATAACAATTTACAGTGTATCAGGGCTCAGAGTGAAGTTTCCAAAGAACCATTTTCAGTCATGTATTACTAATGCTTTTGTAGCCATCATAGGGAAATTATTTAAGACAGGCAAGTGTGAATGGCAGAAGAGCCATGTGCCAGGTATTATCAGTTATGTTAAACCCAAGCTTTTCTTATTCCTACAAAATCTTTTTGCATTTTAAAATCTTATTCACAGTCACAAGTCTCATGCATTTGATTTTACTAATATTACACAGGATCTAAAAATAGGCTAAATAATTTAATTAATGATAATGTCAATGGTTAAATAAGATACTGACAAGTTTCTCAGTTAAATCTTTTTCATGTATTTTGTTTTTTCATCATTTTGAAATTATATGAAAGTATTGTGTTTGCCTTCAACAGTTAAAGAGAACGGTCATTAAAGATGTTAGCTTTCAACTGGAATTCAGCACTTGGTGCCAGATAAATACTGACAGTAAAGTTTTTTTGCCTTTTTTGCTCCCTCCCTCTCCTTGAGCATGGTGTTTCCACTTACCACTCTCATTTTTCTCTTCCACAGTCTTCAGAACTGTACTGCATGTCCAAACATTACAGATATGGAAAACTAAAGCATTAATCAGTCACATTAATCCACGCCATTTCATGCATCTGTTACATGAGAAGGTAAACAGGTCCCAGGACAACTGAGAACTTTTCCACAAGAGCTGTGCTGAAAATGCAAAGCAAGAAAAACAGGGCTTAGCACTGAACAGTTATGCCTCTGGACTGTTGACCGTGGCATAACCTCATGCTTAGTTCTGCTGTGTGTCTGGGCTAGCAAGTGAAGGAATACACTTAGCACTCTTCTCATGAAAGAGGATCTCAGTTCCTGGTAGGGGAGGAGACACAATGCTCTCCGTTGAGTCTTCTGTGGCATTTCTGAAAAGTGCCCACAAGCACAGCCTATTCCCCTGGGGCAGACACTACCACCCCCAGCAGGGCTCCCCTCTGCAGCCTGTGAAAAGACCAGAGAGCCAAAGAATGAACTTCATTCTACCTTAAAGGTAAGCATCAGGGAGAGAAGGACAGAGAAGAGTGGGACTAAAATAACTGATGTCTAAAAAAGCCCACTGCAAATTTACTACTGAGAAAATTACAGGATTCAGGTTTTCCTGGAGTCTTCATCCAAGCAGAGCTCTTGTTCAGCAGAAACAGTGGTCTGAACTGTGCAAGTTAATTACTGTATCGCTATCGTGCATAGTATTACACTGCAGAAAAAATATAGTAATAGAATGAAGGAAGGGAGAAGACGACGGAAGAAACAGGCAAATACACTGTAAAGACCCCAGGAGACTTGGATCAGACAAGGACTCTCACTGGAGTCACTGTAAATCTCTCCCCATCCAGGAAGTAGGTAGATGGCAGAGAGCAGCAGAGTAAAAAGAGATTTCCTCCAGTGAAATTTAACCAAACAAAATTAGTCATATATTTTTCATTTTTGTCTATAAAAGGCAACTTTTCATGTTGCCATGGCAGATCTTGAGTTCCTAATGCATTTTTGCTTAATGCTGCTGAGATTGGAATTCTTTTGCCCCCAAAATGTGGAGTGTGTGGGACACTGCTGTTTGGTCAGGGCAACATTAACTCAGTCTTGTCAAAAAGAGGTTTATTGAATTTCCGCTTTATTGCTTCACTTGGGATGTGGAGCTTGACTGAGCAAACCCTTCACCTCATGTGACCTAGATAGGATGTGGATAGTCCTTGTATTATCACCTGCTTAGAGAAAGAATTTTTTGTAAAAGCAGTCCAAAGACCATATTTACCTGCTGTAGCTGCTCTGAATATTTTGCTGTTCCTTGTGGATAAAAGTTAATGTTATTTATCCTTACAACATCTCTGAGGTGACTCTTAATTCATATGCATGAGTTCTTTCTTTGGTTAGGAAAGTAAATTTGACTTAAAATAGGAACACAGAACTATTACCATGAAAAAAACCCAAAACAGCTTCATATAAAATCCACTTCTAAAAAAGGTTTTCTAACCAAAGGAAGACTATGCTTGCAGCTGTGTAATTGCAAAAATAAACTTGTTCTGTGCCTGAAAAAAACACCACCAAAAACAATTAAGCCAATTTCTGTGATATAAACAAAACCAACAAGATTGCATTGAAGAAATTAAACCTTAGCATGAGCATCCCCTGTTGTTGAACAGTCTAACACTGTAAAATCAGGATTTGCTATAAGTTTTACATAAAATTTCCACTGATTGTTTTGCAGGTTTTGCATATTCTATATTTATAAGAGGCAATTTGAAAGCATTCTTTACAAACTGAAGGTTAGACTTACATATTTTTTTTTCTGAAAAGCGGTGGAACAAATAGCGCAGAAACACCTACAACATAACAAAGTCATAAATAATAGATAGCATGAAATTTTCAGAATTATGACTTGTTACTGGGCTTGTGCGCTTGTGAGAACCAATAGCCATGACAGTCTTTAAGTGCAGGTTCTGACACTGTCTCACATAATATCCCAAAGGCAAGCTAGAGAGTTATGATTTGCACAGAACTGCAGGTAAGTGCAGAAGTACTTGGGCAATCATAACCAAAATGGAGTTTTTGGGGAGAGAAGATAATTGCTAAATGAAAGAAAGGATCAAGTGGGATTTCAGAGATCTGTGTTGGGTCTGCTACTGTTAAGAGTTTCGTGTATGATTTTAATGACAGAATGGGGCATTCATCCAGTAGGTTGTCTGTGATTGCCATTTTGAAGGTCCTGACAAGCATTCTCTCTAGTTTTCTATGTTGAATTTCAAGAAATATATGGACTAATCCAGGAATCTAATGGAGAGGAACATGAATAATCTAAAAAAATATGAAAACCAGAAAATGAATGACACGTTTGGATTAGTTAAGTCTGGAGAGGAGACTGATATTAAACTTCAAATGCACAAGGGATATTTAGGTTAGAAGAGTAACTTTTAATTGGAAGGTTAGAATATGAAGGATATGAAACCTGTATCATTGTAGGTCTTTAAGGAACATGTCAAATAAACACCAATCAGGAATAAAATTAATATAGCTGGTGCTGCTGTAAGCAGAAGACTTCTGATGCTCACTTTTTTATGATTTTTTTAAAATAATCATTTATTTTAAAACATTTTGATGAAGAGTGACCTTAGGGAACGAAACTTCTATTTTTTGTATATTGTCGACATATGTGCATTTTTGTTTGCAATAACTGGGACTTGACTCCAGACAAATTCATAGATGCGCAAATAGTATGAGTAATTTGTGAAGGACTGGTACAAAAACATGACTTCCATTGCAGTTGGTGGTCCATCCTGTAGCATCAGGGTGGAAAAGCAGACGCACTCCCATCTCATGCAATGGTATCATGGCTGTCACTTTAACTTTTATGGCCCCTTCTGAAAACTGCAGTTAGGCTGTAGGACCTAACCAGGCGTGAATCCTACTGGGCCGACAGCCATGCCTGGTGTGTTTGTGTAAGACAAAGGGTGCAGGCAGATTGCCACAGCCAGCTAGCAGAGATTAGAGAGCACATGAGCTCCTGTGTGTGTCAGTTCTTCCAGGACCACATGTACTCTGTGTGTATGTGAATAAAACTGTCCTTAGCTGTCTTTAGTTTTCAAACCCCTTTTGAGGGTCAAGACAGAACAGGAATTATCAGAAAGCACTGCTTCCATTGTTCTTTTCACAAAATATAATATAAAATCCAGAGGAAACTGGACAGCAACTTTCTTTATAATTCTCACATTTTCTTCTCTCTGCCCTTGTTGTAACATCCTGGGCTTAATAGGTTGGAAAGTGATGGAACAGCAAAATGTCAACACTCAGTCAAAACTGAAGAGCAGAGAACTTACTGCATTCATTAGACCACATGGTTCAGATGGCAGGCTCTGAGCAAATCTTGATCTCACTGGAGTAATCTGCAAGTCTCTCCTTAATGAGGACAAGAATTAATTCCTTTTAAGTGCAAGTGTTTAAATATTTTATAAAGGAGTTTCAGTTGAGGACACAAGCTCTGTGTCACCTTGCAGCAACTGAATTGTGACTTCTTACTGCATATCTTATAAATACAAATATTTTTAAATAAAGAGAATCTATATTACTGCCAAAGATGATTGATAGCATCAACAACAGGCATCATCCCTGGCTGAAATAAACTGTTATGAATCTATTGATATTCAAAGGATCAGCATCATTCTACCTTGCCTGGCTGAAAACGCTTATCACTCCTGTGTGGGTGCAAAAGGAATTGCTCATGTCAAAATTTCAGCTTAAGTGGTCTTAACCGATTCATAAAGCTCCCTTCAGAAGGTAGAAGTAACTGTAACTGATGACTGTTTCTTACTTTCTGTATGTGCATATCTATATATGTCTATAAAAATCTATAGACGCATCAGCCTGTGTGCAGTACCCATCAACAGCATGACTACTGCTGACTGTGGTGTTCTGAAGTCCCTGCCTACACATCACTTCACGGAAATCATGTTAGAATGATGTTCTAAAAATCATCTTATTCTGATTTTAAACTTGCTGCGAGCAGTGAGAAAGATAATATGGTTAAGAAAAAGAAATACTTTAGAGTTATTCACTATCTTTACAATGTGTTTATTTTACAGTCTTAAAATGAGCAGCAGGGTGTAACTCTACAGCAATATGCTATATATTAACAAGCTTATTGATTTTTAGAGCCATCTACATTTCAATTAAGAGCTCATGAAAGATCACATTAAAGCCCTTTGTTGTCCTTCATGGCTAACACATTTTGAACTGATTCACTTTCTGTCTTTTAAGAAGATTATTCTCTAGTCACGAGTAAAACAAACCTACAGTTTTTTAAGTATAAGTTTCAGTTTTAACGTCTGTCAGTGTGGCTGACACAGCAGATCACTATATTTGATTTTAAATTCTTAAAACTCTAAATAAATGTAGGAAGTAATGGTACTACATAAATAATGGCAGATTATTTCTACTGCATATTAAACAAGGTGTTCATATGGAATGTTTTCAAATGTTTAAATAACGTTTGGAATACCATATTTGAATAACAGAAGTAGTTGAAAAGCATAAAGAGAACATGATCCTAACTTCACCTTTTTGTCTGTGTTTATTTTCCACAGAGCCTGCAGTGCACAGATGCCACCGACTGCTCTGTACGTACGCAGAGGAGAAGCGTTGTCTGAGTGGCACTACCTACACTTGGCCCAGGATACTCACCCAGGGGATAAATGAAGCGTCTTCCAGGCAGGGAAGTCCCCAGCTGGCTTCCAGGCCTGGGCAGATATGATGCGGTGCTGTCAAGCACCCTCACAAAGCAGTGACCCTCTTTTTCTTCCCAAGCTTCTACCAGCCTTTATCCTGTCCCAGATGTCCTTTCACAGCTGCCTGATCCCACCTGATTCACGTTTGTAATACTCTCAATTAAAAAATCAGTAATTAAAATGAAGCCCCTTTGCCCATATTACTCCCAGCCTTTACACTGCTCCATCTGCCCATTCCCAGTCCCCTTCTTGTGTTTAAAAGACTCATTAGCATGCGATCTTGACTCTGCCAGGATTCCCCAGTGCCATCTGCTCCCTTCCTAGATGATCAGTCCCACCCAGATCACTATTTATTGTACTCAAAAATCCAACACATTTTCTAAGCATTCGTTTTGGAGGATGCTTTTGTGATTCTCTACCAAACTCAAGTCCTATCAACCTCTTTCCACATTGTCAAGGCCATAGAAACAACACTGGTATTTAGATGGTCTGATGTATTCCCAGATCTGTGGGGCCTTTCTGGCAACAGCATATTGGTGTCCTTCAGGCTATACAACCACATGTGTGCTATCATTTGTTTAAGGCATTTAGCTTCTCTTAAGATGACCAAAGACTAAAGTAACACCTTCCCAAACTCAGCATCCTCTTTGTGGAAGAACTTGTGTCTATCTTAACTCCTCCAATATAAAAATATTAAGCTAATTCTAGATTGCTTGGAAGAGTTTTCAAAACATACCTTTTTCTTACATTTTCTCTGTCGGTCCTCCCCGTTATTTTCATGTATGTTTTGTTTGTAAAGAGGAGTAATAAGCATGCAATGCTGAAAAAGTATTTTGGGAAAATAGCAATAATATATGTCCTCTGTTTATCAGAGAAAATACATCATAGGGAGAACTATCCCAGCCTTTTTCCTGACAATTGAGCCAGGAACCCAGGTCCGTGACCTGCAATACTCCTGCTGCTCTTCACCACAGGCCCCTTCCCATGAGTGAAATGGGACCTGCTGTAATTTTTTGTGCCCACCTGCCTTCCCAGAAATTATCTAGGTCCTCTCTTCAGTAACTTGGACTTCAAAAAGTGCCTGGACATAACATTGAGATCCAGGAGATTCATACCTCCAATGTCTTCACAGCACAGCAGTGGGTGAATGTCCTCCCATGGACCCCACCATGGGCTTCCTGCTCCGTACAGGGCTGCACTAAGCCTGCTTTAGGTAGTAATTGGAGTGGAGCAGGAAAAACCCAGGAGCATTGTAAACCTGTTTCTCTAGGTTTATACAACCCTACACTTAATACAGGGCAGTGGCTTTCAGTACTGAGCATTGCAGAGTTTGCCCCTTTTAAGATCCAACTCCACAATACAGGAGGAATGTTTTGTTCCAAAGCATGTAAAAATGGGCTACTGAATTTGAGACTACAAAGCCTTAAAGAACCCTTATGACCAACTAAGTTTTACTTTGTTTTACTTTTGGTTTACTTTTACATATATTTTTGTATGACTCATTGCTGTCTGTGAAATCTGACACTACAAATGTGGCAGGTCTTTAAACTTGAAAATATGTTCATTGTCCTCAGTGGAGGTTACACTTGATGGGATCTGAGAGTGAGGAGGGGAGAGCTTGGTCCCTGTGATTTGTACACATTCAAACCAATGTGTAAATATTTTCAGGAATGATGTCAATTCAAAAAGCAGATTTTTGACTTGATATGTAACTGTCTTCAATACAGCGGTGTTTTAACAATATACATAAGATTGCTGATGCTATCTGCAAAGTGTAGTCTTTGTGTTTGTGTCACAGTCACAACTGCCTTTAGCATTAAAGAAAGCTAGCACATGAACTCAATTAATGTTGTCTCCTCCTCTTCCCCAGATGGACTTTATATATATACACAAATATATATATTTCTTAGAAGTACTTTTTGAACCCTTCCTCATACTAGTATGATTTCCTTGCTGACCTCTCCTCCAGTTTCATTGAAATTGATCTAAAAAAAAAAAAAAGGATAAAGATGAAAACACCCATTATGCTTTCAGATAAAGGATTTACATGTTCCCTCATACAAATCAAAACCTCCCACTTTTTTAGCTATTTTTAGCTAACAATTTCTTGTTCATTATAAACGAAATAGTAAAACTATGGATTCATACAGCATTTTTGTGAACGTCACTACTTGACAAACAGGATCTTAGGGAATATAATCTGTGTACAGCAGCTAGAATAGTTCAGACATCGGATATACCCAAGTATATATGCTAACTTCTTTACCCCAGCTGTATACATCTGAAGCTTATCTGTGAAGCCAGAAAAGATACGACAATGTACTAAGCCCCAGAAAATCACTTATCATGAAACAAATTATTCCAAGTAGGAATATATTTATTTTCAAAAATATCCAAAGGACAATCTGAAGTGCTTTATTTTAGAATTAACTTACCATACTAGGCTTTCCAGAGTCAGTTGGAAGACATCTAGCAGGGTGTTTTATCTGACTGACGACTCTGCCTGCACTCCCAAGCAAATCAATGGGGAGATAGGGTAAGGCTGAGTTGCCAGTGAGAGTCTTCTAACACACAAATTATACTGCACGGATTTTGTACTTGAGAGAAGCTCTCACATCTGAAAGAGCCTGGAAATCATCATTAAATGAGCCAAGCTGTTTGTTCATTGCTTTGAGTGAAATGGGACCTGCTGTAATTTTCTGTGCCCACCTGCCAAGCAGGTCCCATTTCACTGCTTGATCCGACTACTTCACTATAGTTATCACCACAACAAAAAAACTGAAGAAAACTTGCAGCAATGAAATGGGCAGGCTGCAGTACCATCATATCGGAGAGACTTGGCACAAAACACCTTCCCTTTCTCTTAGTCTACTGCAAAAGTAAGAGAAACCATAGCTGATGATGGAGTTGTAACCTACCTTGACACTTATTCCTAGCTTTAAAATCATTTTTGCAAAACACTGCAAGGCTGACACCTGCTTGTGCTGGGATAGGCCCTCTGAGAACACACTTTGTCAAAATCTCACTGTGCTCCAGCCAACAGTAAGTTTTGATTCATTGCTGCTCTTGACAAAATCTAGGCAATAACTTTGTGTAGTGGCCCTGCCTGCTGAGAGACCAGCATACTATTCCTTGTTCCTGTCTCCAGATGCTCCTGTGATTCAAATAAACAAGGTCAATTTAGGGAATAACATCACTTTAGGCAATGCATGCTTTCTTTTCCAAACAGACCTGCCCACTTAGTTCTGTAGCAGCGAGAGAGAAAATCAACATTTCTGCTTTACTGAGAATGTTACCTGAACCACTTACATCACAAACAGATGTTTATATTATGATCTTTATAGTTAAGCAAGAATTAGTGTAACATCAGAAAGTACCTAAACCTGCCCTAATCACTCAGAAACCTTAATGAATTTCTATCATAAAGAGAAAAAAACCCAAAACATATCAGTGTTATGCACTAGTTTGGACAGTAGATTTTCAACATAAATGAGGCTGTAATTTTTGTGTTACAAAAGTAAAAAGCAGATACAAAAGAATCCATCCTCATTGCATAGCTTCTCCAATGTACTTTGAACACATACATTCGATAGATAACCAGATTATAGGCACATATAATATAGGTACAGATTACAAAAATTATGTGATTCCAGTTTTTAAACTGAATATAAACTTAAATGAGTGATTTCAGCACATAAGCAAAATTTCAGTACTAAGGGAAAACGATGAGGTAAAAACGTGAGTCTGACAGAACACATACGTATGTCTGCATATTGATATGTGAACTTGGCTCAGCAAATAACTTTGGTTAACTGAGACTTTTTTCTCACCTTGCATTTAATACTGTTCATTAGTAACATGCACACACTATGTAGCTTTCAGTAATATAACTTTGTCTACCTCAAAAGTTCATTAATAAGGGATAGACTTCTACAGTTCCTTCCTAGACCTTTTAGGTGTTTACTACAGAATTGACTTTTCTGGTTTAGGTTAGTACCTTCTTCTGATACTCTGCCTCCACAACATACATTTGGATTGTGAATGTGATGCAATCTAATTCAGCAGTTTGCCCTAATGATCTCTTACCCTCAGTCATTATTCCCAGTCACAGTGTGTTTCACATCTGCTAAGGGTCACTGTGCTGTATCTTCTCCTCAGTTGAACTTTAATTGATAGCACAGCTGCAGAAGTGGATATTTCAGGTAGGAAGCCCTGCAGTATATCCCCAAATCAATGGTCACTGCTTCCGGTTCACCTGCACTGAGCTGTGCTATGCTGCTGGCATGCACTTTTCTGCAGTATGATTTGATTTATTAGCCTGTTGCCATGAATGGTTTTGGATTTTAATTGTGAATTTACTCCTCTAGACCAACTAGGCATTATCATCATCATCAGCAGCAGCAGCAGCATTTTCATCATTAGTATTTTTACCCCATATGAGTTGAGGCAGTTGCCTTATCATAGATTTGGCCACAGTAGCCAGTGTCAGCTGAGTCACATTTATTCATGAATGCTGCCACCTACTATGGTTTCTGGATTATTCTGGAAACTACAAGTTGGAGCTTGCATCCTAGCACACCACTTTGAAAGTGTTAGTACCTGGAATTGTTACAGGACTAAAGGAAGGGGCAGACTAGAGTAAAAGAAAGAGCAATATAGGAAGTGTTTTCTCAGCTGCTTGACCTGACTACTTCACATTTATGTTAAATACCAGCATGACTGTTAAAAATGTAAGAGTTCCCCTTCTCTGCTATGGCAGACTAAAATCTTTTTATGATTATTTTGCAGAGGTATAAGGGGATCCTTTGAAGAAACATGAAGCTGTACAACATAACAGAATGGTTAATTACAAACCCTTCCTTTCATAATGCTGGGCCTGTGTAATCTATGTTAAACACAAGTGATCGGTCCAAAGTAGTTTTGTCATAGTCAAAAGAAGAAAGGATGGAAGTAATTAATAAAGACGTGAATTCTTTTGAAAAGGCAGTGAGCTGACATACAGAGCATATGAAGTAGAATGAAAGAGAGGTAGTAATTGCATAAAATCCTCACGTGCTTGCCAGCTCCTCACTATGGTGACTAACTGTACCACAATTTACTGTGCAGCCTTGAACATGAAGGATAAATTGAATTCATCACCTTCCTGGTGCTGTCATAATCACTCTTTGGTGTTTCAAAGCAAGGGAGGAAAGTGATTCATCGGGAAGCTGCTCAGTATGCTGTGGGAGTACATAAATGCGTCCCTCAACCACAGAGGCAGTATTATCACAATATATAAAAACATCAATAATACAGGTGTACTCAATAAAGGAAAAATACATTTGGGGAATGATAAGACTTTGACAGACTCAGTTGATGCTCGAGCAGCAAACATCCGATATCTAAGTGCAATGGGGCACCGTCTGTGTTATTAGACAGTATATTTTGTGGTAAACACTTCTGAATGCTTTTTAAGAGACTTTATGTTGAATGGTAAGGACTGATTTCTTTTCAGGAAAATAAATTTGACTCTTCAAACATAGTTTTAATGGGTATATCATCACAATATTTTTTAATTCCATATTCATCTGAATGTATATTGAATGTGCTTGAAAATCTCTGGACTGAATACGGTGAGGCTGGAGTCTCTCTGTTCACCCGCAGAAGATGCACAACAGGTTGACAGTCCATATATTTTGCCTTTACTGCTCCTTGGTCTCTCCCAGCAAGGCCCTTTCTAGCCTTGCTATCCATTATGGATGGATAATTCAGTCTCTATAACCAACACATTGTGCAGGCAGCTATCAGGATGTGGTATTTGCCTCTGAGAATTTCACCAGATTCAGCAAAAACAGCAGTGTAACAGTATAACATATGTGCCAAAGTGAATATTGCTGCACAGAGTGGTTGGAGCAGATCATACTCCTGAATGTGGGCCTCCTAAGTGTAGAAATAAAAAGGATGATTTTTTTTTTTCTTTTTTTTTGCTAAAGCTGGGTCTCCCAAACCTGGGTCTCTCATGCCTAGGTCTCCCAAACCCTCATTTTTTTGCTGTTAAGAGTTAGCTCACAGTTGAAGGTTATGTATTTAAATGTAGCAGTTCCTACTTATCCGAATTTGTGTTGATCTTGGTGAGCAAAGGCGGCTGAGCTAGAGCTGTTATTGTATGGGGATTGTTTTTTAGGGAAGGAGCGGATGTTGATAAAGCTGAGGACAAGCCTCCTGTGGAGTAACTACCTGCCTGTCTGCCTGCCCATCCTCATTTGTGGGAAGCTAATTTATAGCCTGGTATCCTGGTAGGTTTAAAAATCCTTGTTCAGAGAAAGAGTGGTACTATCCTATACAAATACTAAAATGAATGTGAGCATATAGAATAAATATTCCCTTAGCCTGAAGGTATGACTGGATAAAAATGCAGTCCTTGCGCTTGGGGAATGCAGAATCAGTACAAGGTTAAGTGAGGAGAGGCAAACTCCAACGAGGCAGAAGGAGGATGATTGAAGCCTATATAAGGTTTCATGCTGAGCTCATTTTCCTGAAAAAGGATTATATTGTATGCTTTTAAAGCCACACCATTCTGCACTACCTGGGGCTATGCTTGTGTAAGGCTCATGCTCCAGTGCAATTTTATGTGCATTAGTGACAGACTAATCTTGAACAAAAGCTCACTAATTTCTGGCAGAGTTGGTACAAATGCACGTTATTAAAATTCAATACTTCAGCGATTTTCACACTATGTGGGATGAACAGAGGAAAATACATAGTACAAATTAAAATGGTAAGATCTGGCCATTCTTATCCACAATGAAAACCTAAGGATAGTAACCTGACTGGAGGAGAGGTCTGAATACGTGTGCATGATACGCTTTGCTCATAATGCAATAAAAGAATCAGTATTAATACATCTGGACGATATGCATCTCACTGAGACACTGCCTGTGGATGATATCATATGTGATCATTCAGGGTTTTTTTCAGATTGTTCAGATGCACTTGATATTTATCTACCCCGCTTTACAAACAGCAGACTGAGGCGAGGTACATGGTACAAGACTGTGAATTTTTTTTAGCAATTCTCTTCTGACTCCACCACAGGTAGTATTAAGGCACTTCAAATACGCCTTTGTGTGAAGTCATTCTTCCCACTTTGAAAATTTCAGGCATGGTAGTCACTATATGTATGCAACTGGTAAGCAGTGCAGAGCAACCAAGCGGCGTTCTGCAGACTCGCTCTCCCGTCTCGCTGCGTCTGCGTGCAGGCTCTCAGCAGGAGGACGCAGGCAATCAATACAGCCAGGCATCTGTAGCTTAATGACGTGCTGCTTCTTGCCATCATCGTGCACACACCAGCTGTGAATCAAAACATTCTCACCTTGATTTTAAAGAGGGAGATTGAAGCAATTATATTGTAACCAGCCTGCTCAATTATTAAATCATCGGCTAAACTATGCTTGGCTCTACGCCCACAGACTAGTATACATATTCCTAATTTATTACATAGGAAATGTGACTCCTGAATGCCTCCTTGACAGGCCATGTCTATACCAGAAAATTTTTTAGCTGTAATTCTCCAGGCTGATGCAGGACAGTGTGGTTTTGGTCATTCTTACTGTTACAGGTAAGACCGAACGGCACAGAGGTGAATATCCAGAGAGCTGCCTACACAGCAGTTTCCCTTGCTGCAACAAGTGGTGGCATTGCAACAATGCTGGGTACAGGTGTGATGATAGCAAGGGCAGTAAAAGCTCAAGTAAGAATCGAGAATTTAGTGAAATCAGCAGTTTGTTTGAACTAGAGTGAGTCTAGCCTTAAATACTCATCCAGAGAAGACCAAGTGCCTAGAGCACTACCCCACTACCCTAGAGCACTTTCCACAAACTTGGCAACAAGAAAAATCCTTGCACTCAGAGAGAAAAAGGTTGAAAAGGCTGGTTGGCGAAAGTGAAGTCCTGGTTTCTGCAAAGGCTTGGCAACGGTCAGGTCAAAACCCACTGATTTTCAAAAAGATGCGTGGTGTTCTCAGGACACACAGCCCAGAAATACAGTATTTTACAGATATTTAGACTTCTCAACCTCAGTCAAGCACTAGTTAAAAGCAGACAGACAACATTTAAATTTCAGGGCATTGGCTTTCCCAGGCTGACTGGGGTAAAACATTAACATTAGTTTGGTCAGCTGACCATCTCAGAGAGTCACTTAAGAAGAAAATGAAGTAGCAAAACCAAACAATTATCTGCCTCTTGTTTTGCCTCATCTGTGGTTGGAAGTGAAAGGAGTATTGAGATGAGAAGATGTTTATTTAATTATTTGTTTAAAGCAGAAGGACTTTTTCACCAGATGCTTTGCCCTGCCGTTGTGTTGACCTCTGTAGCCTCATATGGAGGAAAGTCAATCTTCTGATCTTCCTGTTTTAATAAATAACCTGTGTGGATCTTTCCCACAGAGGCACAGGAGTCAGAAGTATTAAGAAACCATTTAAACAAGAAAACATGCTTAGAAAAGCATAGTATTTGCAGAATCATGAAGTAATGATGTTCACATTCATTAAATAAAAGGTCCTCTTTCTTGTTTATTTGACCAACTTGAACCCAACAGCAACTCTTTGACTGTTGTAGTGAGGTACTGCTGTCTTCCAGAGCTCGGAAGTCATTATCTGATCACGTGTGGAATCACTGCTGCATCCGCCCTCCCATGTCAGTTGTAAAGCCTGTCATTAGAAGCAGCAGCATATAGCTGGGGTTTCCACTAGACCCATATAAAGGGGCGAAAAGCAGCAGGCTCCTGGGAAAAACAGAAAACTTGGCAGGCTTGCCTGAGATAATTATTGTTTTCATGTTTTTTCTGGTCTAGCCCGAAGCAGGAAGAAACAGAAACAACACACAAAAAAGTGCGTAGCTACTCTATTTCCAACTTAGTTTTGTAATCTCAAGAAGTTTGTATAGGTTTCAAAGAATTACCAGAAAGTTCAGATGCTCATCTCAAAAGCACCTTGGACACTTTAAAGGCTCACCCAGCAGAACTATTCCAGGTAATTCAGACTACCTGCTGAAAGGCCAGCTCTGGAAAGATTTTTGAGCTCCCCATTCCCAATGAAAATACAGTTCAGGAACATTGGGTAGCGCTGAAGTTTGTGTTTATCTGAAGAAGGAACCTGAGTACTATAGCACTCTTTCTATTTGCATTCCACAAAAATATTAGTTAGAATTCATGTGTTAATATCTTCAAAGCATGTTTTAAGCCTTAGCTGATTTTCTTTTTTAATGTATAACATTAAAAAAATTCTAGCACATTATCCAACCTGCCTGTTACCTGTGAAAGTTAGATTGTATACGGACAGGCTGGAAAAACAAAAAGAAGCAGGATTTGCCTTTCTAATAGTGTGCATATCTGGCATGAACAGGGAACCCATGTGTGATGTGCCCATGAGAAATATTCAGCAAAAATAGGTCTCTAAAGTGGTGCTGTTGACTTACAAAACAAGGCTGCAGTCCAGCAAGCAGTGGGACTGATGACTGTACTGCACAAGATGGAGCTCCTTGTTTGCAGAATATTACAGTTGTGCTTATGTGTTTGCAGAATCAGGGTCAAAATACAATTGCTAAAGAGTGAGATTTTACCATGAATGGAAAATCAGTAGCTCTTAAAACAGGTTTGAAATAAAAGCCTCATGATCTCACTCCTTTTTTGAGGCTTGACATTTATTAAAGCATAATAAATATTGATAGGGATAAGGGAAACGGTGAGCACTTTGACTTTTATGACAGAAATTTAATTGGATGAAAATACTGCCTCATTCACATAATTAAAAAAAACTCAACAAATTCAGAGTTGCCTTTTTTTTTTAGAAACTAAGACAAGTAGCCAAGGCCAACAAACACTATGAAGGGCAAGTATATTGTTCTTAAAAAATCCCTAAGACTTTTAAAAAACCTCTAAGTTCTTAAAAACTGCCTTCTGCTTGTGCTGGGAAGTGACATTGCCCATGCCCACGTGCAGAGCAAAGGTGTGACTGCAGCAGGGTCAGACCCATGTGTGGTAGCTGGAGACCACGCTAGCCAGCTGTGAAGGGCAGCGGGGTGCTGATGCCCAGCTCCAGCACCAGTGAGGAGCTGAAGGTCCATTACTCTGGGCAGCTTTCTCAATAGTCACAGGGTCAGGGGTCCTAGCAGGGGATGCCCTTGCTCTGTGTCCAAGTTCAGGCATTAAGGGAAGATGTAACTTGGGTTTGGCACCTTGTAACTGTGGCAGATGCCTTGGGAAGGAGCCTTGCCAAAGGATAGTTCCCCGAGTCTTCCTTCTCCCATCGAGGATGCTGAGGCTTGCTAACAATTCACATGGCCTTAATTAGCAAAGATGTTCAGTTAGTGACTGAGGTTTCCTGTAGTTTTGTGTAAGTTTGTAGGTCTTCCCTGTGACATTGCCTTCATAGCTGTCACTTAGCAGTAGGTGCTTTCGTTCTAACTGCATGGGAACTGGGAATACGATATTTTGAGCCAGCATGTGCTGTGCTTCTTGCCTCCTTCAGACAGCTAACCCAGTACTCTTGACTTTCCTGACAATGAAGGCATATAACTTGTGAAATTATCTCCACTCTCACCATAAAATCTCATTGTTCTCTCTCCTGCAAGTGAACAAAAACCCACAACATACTTCTTGAAAATAAACAGAAGGGAAGGCAAAGCCATTTGACATCAAACCATGGCAAGAACCACTGGTCAGACATTCCAATCTGTGAGTTAACACTGTGGGGCTAGAGCTGTAGAGCTCAAATGGTAGAAATATTAAACTGCCAGCCCAATCTGTACCTGGTGACGGAGCGGAATGGCCAGCTCCTGGCAAGGAAGGGTTAAAGTCTCTCCCTTAGCTTTGAAGAATGACCACAGGGTAAATGCCCTGAGTAAAGGCTTTTCCAAATTAGCAGAATTTGGACTTCCATGAGAAATCAGTGGGATATGCTGTGTGATGCTGCTGACTGAATATTTCTAGGAAAGTTAAGCGAAAGATCTCACAGGAAAAAAGCTACAGATAAAAGAGAAATTTTCCTTCCAACATCAAGCATGTGATTTTCCTGTGGAGTGCTGTGCAGAATTTCCACTTCTAGGGTAGTGACTGTAAAACACAGCCCCTTTATAGTTTAGTTTTTCAGTTTTGGCGGCGAACTCTTCAGCTGTGATTAAGCTTTACTCTTTGGAAGTGCATTTTTTAACTTCCTCTTCAGCAAATTGCAGCTTGCTGATTTTCAGGTTTGCTTTTGAGTTTTATTCTGGATTGTGCAAGTCCTGAGGGCAACAATGTCTTTAGCTCTTGTCCATGTACATCGCTAGACACTATGGCTTTCCCCATACTCTGTGTGACTTAGACACATGCTCGCATTTCCCCTGACTGTGGCCTCATAGTCTTTTTTGCGTCAGTCACAAAACTCTTGGATTGAATTTATATCAGAAAAAGTCTGTCTCCTGACTGCATACACAATTTTAACATGTTGTCACCCTGAATCAAGAGGCCCACATTGTGCTACAGTGTTATAGCTACAAAATGATGATATATCCCATATACTTAACCTTTGAATGCCATGCTTGTGAGGGATCTGGAGATGTAAGATTGCATCTTCTAAATCAGTCTGTGCTACTTGATTGATCTTCAAACACGTGGGAAAAGTTAGCTTAGTAAAGAACCTGTCAGTAGGCTGTTTTGTTGTTGTTGTTGTTTACTTACTTTGATCTCCCTGTCCCATACAGCAGAGGATAAATCCATTTCCTATTCCCAAAAGTTTTCTTGAATCCTCTGTAGTTGTTAGCTCTAAGCAAGGCTTCTTGGAATGTTTCATCCCACTCAGATCTTTTGCAGATTATGAGTTCGTTTGTTGGCTTAAACACTTTCCAAACGCTTACATGGAGTTAGACAGAGTCTCCCAACATGAGCTGTGCTGAAAAATGCCTGTGATGAGATTTGAAAAATTGTAACTAGTTCTAAAAATAAGCTCAATTTTTAAAAAGGTGTTTTGGCAACTTGATAACTAGTAATTCATGTGACTCAGAGGAAGCAGACTGTAAAAGAGATAAAACCAACGGATAATGCATGTATCTTCAGCTACACACTCACAAAATGAAGGGCCTGGAACAGATAATAATGATATAGCCATTTACCATAGGTAGTGTGCGGATTTTTGTGGCCTTTTGCTTGCTTTTTTTTTACATTACCAACTATTTGGGTCAATTGCTCAAAAATGTGGTTCTGAGTGAGTTTTGAACTCTTCTAATGAGTCTGTAAGGTTCCCAGTACCCAAATTTCATTGTGCTTCTAGAGACACGGGTGAAAACTGGAGGTCCTTAGCACATCACTGCACTGTGCTCCTCTTATCAACACCCACCTCCCAATCTGGCCAGTTTTAAAACCGTGTTTTCCCTCTTTGCATATATGCTTTAGTTAAGGGTATTTAAACAGAGCCAGTGCTATCTAGCAGAATTCACTTTCTCGGTGAGACTTGATGTAACGATGCATGTTGGAAAGGGGAAGATGGCGGGGAGCAGATCATGCTTTTCTGTGGGGTGGGACTCAGCCCTTTATCACAGTTCAACTTGCAGGCTCTAACAGCCATGAAACAAAGCAGCTTTCCTGAAACAGGGTGGGTAGGTCTGTGGCCTGATTCCGCATATGTGGACCTGCATGGAGAGGCAGCAGCCTCCTTTGAAAGACTCCCAGACTGATGATGGCTTCTCCCTTGCTCTCTCTTAACCTTTGCTCAACCCTAATGAGTTGGACATTTTCTAAATCATGTAATAACTTCAGCAGCGCTAGTTACAGCTGAGTTTTGTGGGTTTTTTCAACATAAATAGCTCAGTCCTCAACAAGCTGCGTTCTTCTGAAAGCACTGAACTGTGTTCTTGATGCACGGAGGAGTACAGATCTGCTCAGGCGGGCAGCAGCCTTTCTGTTTCATTTAATACAGGCCTGATATTTTGGTCATAATTGAACCACTAATTAAAATCACTGATAGCCTCCTGCCTTCTCGTCTGTTTGTTCGCTGCAAGTGCGAGGCAGATTCTGACCTGAAAATACTTTTTTGTGTTTCAGTTTGCCACTGCTCTTTCAGCTATGTACTGATGAGTCATGATGACTTACACTGGGCCTCTGTAAGTGCTTTTGTACACTTGTTTCTCCTCCTTAACTCCTCTCTGCTTAAAATCCTCAGCAAATGTCATTAGTGCAGTATTCTGCCTCCTTCTTAGCTCATTAGGTAGCACTGATCCTCTGGGAAGAGGGAAGGCTGGAACAGCTGACTAATTACCCTGAAAGTCCAAGGAAGGGAGAGCTGGGAACACCCAGATTGCTCACAAAATTACAGGTTGCAAGTCACCAGGTGGAAAAGGAAGACGACAACGTGAACAAGCCAGGGGTGAAGCCAGCAGCATCACTTTGCTCTTCTCCCCCACAGCCCCTTAGTCATGCTGCTCCAGGGCAGTGGTGTGACAGAGACGTGAGGGGGCATCCCTCCTTCCACTCCCCCTCTTGTCCTCCCTCGGGAAAAAATTAACCACGCTGCCTCTTACCGACTTCAGCTGAATGCCTGAGCATCCCTACCTTTTTAATCAGTGGAAAAGGGCAAAGGTACGATGAGAAGGGACAGATATGGACTGAACGTATCTACTGTAATCTCTAGAGGAAGCAGAAAAATAGGGAGAAAAGTCTCTTTGCTTTTTCCCAAAATTACATTTGTGTTGTAATTCTTTATGGAGCTGTAGCAAGTTGATACCAGCACTGAGCAATCAGGAGACTTTTTCTGTGAGAAAAATACAGCTGAAGCTTGGCCTGAATGGTTAGGTTACAGACTGGGGACGTGGGAAGTGGGTGTTCTGCCCGTTTTCAGAGGTTAAACTGCTCAGCGCCAAACTCTCAAAGATTTGAGGCTGGTACTTTATACATAATTGCTCCCCCTGACTTGCAAATCACAAAGTGATTTGTGACATGTATTTTCACAAGGCAGGGTGGGGGCAATAAATGTGAATTTTTGCTATGAGACATATTGGCTGGTTTAATTGTGGGAAGCTTCTGTGCACGGTTTCTGCTATGTTTAGGCAACACATTGGCTGCTTGTGTATGTATATTCGTGTGTGGCTGCAGTGCTTGGGGGTTTCAGCAGTATATCCTTCTGTTTATTTTGGCCTCTGTAGAGATGGAATGATAAAGTTGTGTTTTGGTACATATGCATTTGTTGAGTTCAGCTCAATGCTGAAGCTATGATGGGAAGCATACATTACTACACTGTTGACCTCATGTGCATAACATGACTTCAGGCTCCTAGAATGATCCTGTTTCTTTCCAAAGAGGGGTAGGTTTCCTGGGAAGAACTGTTATTTTGACTGTACTTGAGGGGAGGGAAAAGAGCAACCTTAGGATACAGTGGTACTGTTAAAGACATAAATGCCTTGAGTCCTACTTTGCTTGCATTCTGGTGCTGGGAAATCAATTGTTTGTGCTCTCAAGGTCTGCCCACAAGTGCAAGACATTCCTCTTAAAAATACTGAATTTTCCCTGTGTCACAAGGCAGCAGAGTCTTTTGGGGTTTTAGAATCAATACAAAATGTCAGTAAAAATAAACAATCAGCAGGTTTCAGTAGTTCCTTCACTTAAATGACATGAAGTCATTGTTTTCCACCTGGTCCATCTCCCCAGTGCTTTCTGAAATGATCCACTTATCTGTTTTTAGTATTTAGAGTCCATTGGTGAACTTTGTTACCCAACCCAAAAATACGTAAAGCCCACTTATATGAACAGAGTGGCTAGCAGTCCTTCTCTCCACATTTGTAACCTTGGCAATACAAGGAAATGTCTTGCTTTCCTTCTTACTTGCATTAACTTGGAAGAATTTTAGTGTAGTAGCTTCTTTCTTTCTTTCTTTCTTGTTTTTTTTTCTTGAGTTCTTGAATTCTTCTGACTTGCTTCACACAACACAACCTGATGTTTTGCGTGATGAACAGTTCAGCATTTTATTTTATTGTGAAAATTTCACTGGTTCAATACAGCAATATTTTCCATTTTGACTAACATATGTAATTTCTGATTCTGTGTTGTAAATTTATTATACTGACTTCAGGTTGTACGATCAAGTTGAACTTTAGTAGAGAAAAGCTTTTTTTCACGGCTCTCAATATGAAGAGAAACAGTTAAAACTAGTGTAAAAATGAGCTTATAAGTGGAAAATAGGGCAATTACTCCTTTTAACTTTATGAGGAAGTAGAATAAACCTCATAACCCTGATGCTATGCAGTAACTGTGCAGACAGAGTACATTAGCCCAGGAGGAGAAGTTCACAGGGATGGGAATTTTCTCAAAATTCAGAAAATGCTCTTGAATTTGTGTTAGTCACAAAAACAGAGGTACTGAGCCAGCCGAAAGGTCAAGTTAGACAACCACTAGTCTCTGAGAGCTATGAAAGGTGCTTGTGCGTGTGCATGTGTGTGAGTGCATGTACAATTGTGCTGGCTTCGTTGCAGCATGAAGTTTTCTGTTTGCTTTTGAAATTTTTCACTTCCTTTTGTGAAGCACCCAGCCACCATTCCCGCCCCCCCCCATTTCATAGAGTAAGTGAGGGGAAAAGAGAGGGACAGGGGTGTTTGTGCTGTTGTCAAAGAGATGATCTGTGGACCCAGGCTTTCTTGTGGCACTTCCTTTGTTCCCAGGACCCTGGTAGGAAAAGGAGAGAGTGCCATTTGGAGACAGTGCTGGCAACTGAAGAAAGTGCTCGGGCACTCCTCCTCATGAATGCTAATACTGAAAAAACAGAGTCATTAAAAAATGTTGTTAGTTTCTTGTTTTTCTCAGTCTATATTTGTTGAGCAGTGGAGCACTGTCTCTTCTGTTCCCTAAACAAATGATGGAATGTATTTTGCAAAGGTCAGGAAAATAAAGATTCTAATTTTTATGTACGTTGAGTTTAAACAGGATCTATTCTCCCTTTCTGAGGGGGGATCACAAAAGCTCTTGCTAATTTAACTGATTCAAAAAATGATCTTTTATAATTTTTCTCCCTGCTTTTTAGAAAGACAGTCGGTCTCAGCAAATCAATTATCTCCTTAGAAATATTGTTCTGTAGTGCCATCTGCTTTCTTCATCACTCTAACTAAACATAAATGCAGATTTTTCTCTACATGTATGCTGATATATACAAATATTTTTTATTATTAGATAAAAATTTTAGCATAAAACATCTCAATTAATGCAAACACACTGGACCTATCTCTGCATTCCCAACCATGCACTGTGTCCTTAACATCTGCTAGGCTCCATTTAAGTTATTATTGTCCATATGGTATGGCCATGAAAGAATGACAGATCAGTGATGTAACTGCCTGCAATAGCTGCTGATGCTTGCAAACTGTTCACTCGGTGAAAGGAAGAGATAAGTGATTATTCAGAATCATGTTACCGAGAACAAATCTCTTCACTGAGCACTATGTTAATTAATTTTCTAGTGTATTAATTATGTAGCTCTGCCTGTGGTGCTCTGCTGCAACTCAGTGCAAGTTGTCTCACAGAAGTAGTAGGCAAGAAGAACTTAGCAAGGGAAGAAGCCAATTCTAAAGAAGTGTAAAAATCTGCTTTTTGACGTTGAGGAGATGCTGCAGTTACAAACCCCTAATGCCAAACTACTGAACAAAGTTGTGCTAGGACTGTAGCTCTTGAGTACATGACAGTAGAGGAGATGTTATATTAATTTCTGATATCCTGGCACCTGTCCAAGTCATGTCAATGGCGACACCATCTTTCCCCTTAGCTCTTGGTCTTAAAAGTATCTACAGAATTTCCTTGGTTAATAATTTACTATGCAAATTAAATATTTTCCTTTAAGCGTATTCCTTTCTAAGTTCAGTAATGTGTCTTTCTCTCTCTTATAGTTATTAGATCCAATCAGGAAAATTTTTAAGCAAAGATCATGACGTTCAACATCAGTCTGTCAAAATCCTTTCCTTATTTTGGGAAAGGGACATGTCAGTTTTAGCAGAACAGGTCTCTCAAGTGCCATGAGAAATTTCTGGTCAAAACCAAAGGGAATGAGAGATCTCCTTTACCTTGGCACTTTGGGCTGCTATAAAAAAATACTTGCCCAGGGTCTGTGGTTTTAGCTAGACAGAGTGGTCCTCTGCACATAGGTCTTCTCTGTTCCTGTACCTACCCATGAGAGGATTGGATATTTTGAGCTTGGTCATTTTTGTTTTCCAGAATGTTTTGACTTCATCTCAATGAAGAACAGCAACAGTAGAAAAAAAGAAAAAAAAAAAAGAAACAACAAAAAAGACAAAAAATACCCTTATTTTTTCCGAAATAAATAAATAATTTAAGTTTCACATCTACCTGTAAATGCAAATATAGGAAAAGCATGTGGATTACCTCCTTGAAAACATTTCTCAACTTGAGAAATGCCCTTGATATGACCTCCAGTTCATCTCTTCTCCAGCTAAATCATCCTGAGAATCTCAGTCTTTTTTTGTGTCTTTGAAACTTTTGCTTTTGTTACACTCCTAATGGACTGTAAAAAGTTTTACTTCAGGTGAAATTTTGGTGCATTGATTAAATATAATGAAATTATAATCCACTTTTTTTTTTAATCATCTTTTTAACAATCTCTCTGTTGCACTGTCACCAGAAAGGGAAGTTATTTTTTCCTGAATCATTACAAATTGCTTAGGAGTCAGTACTCTGAGCAAAGCATTCCCTCCAATGTACATTAATTCACATTCATCAGTGCTAAATGTCATCTGCCATTATGTTGTCTGTATATCTATCTTTGATGCAACCTTCTGAAGTTCTGGCTAATTTTCTGTAATTCTGTTTAAGCAAAATAACTTCTATATCAGTAAATTCTGACACTTCCCACTCCTTTTCCTGTCTATTGATGGATCCCACCAATGTGAAAATCTTAGCGCTAACCTGACATAGTTTTACCACCCTGACTCTAGTGTATATGTTCCTCCCGTTGCCTTTTCTAAGGGGTATTCTAAAAACCAGCTTTTGGACAATCAACTGTCCTAAGCTGGATAATTTCTTATCAATACATTGACCAAAAATCACTTTGATCAGAGTCATACTGGTTGATTAAACTATGGGTGTTCATGCTGCTTTCATCGCTGCTTCTTCTGAAGAGTATTTTGAACTCCTTCTCCAAGGTCCTTTACGAACGCAACTCCAGGAGCAGAAGTTGCCCACCAGGAAAGTCTCCATGCATGCAGTCCTACCCACAGCCTCGGCACCGGGCTGGAAGGAGGGATCCAGCTTCACCCATGCACGGAGAGGGCTCTCGGGTCCCATCGGTGCAAGGAGACCCCTGAGCCTGGGGGACAAGCGCTGACCTTAGAGCTGCAGAGGGACCTGCCAGCTGGTGGGAAAAGGAAGGGGGCCCTGGAAGGATGGTAGGCTCCCGGGTTGGTCCCTGCCTGCCCTCCATGTCACTGTGCCCCAGAAGCCGCCGTGGCCATTCCAGCAGGGTTTGGCTTTCCGGAGATTGAGAGGGGCTGCGTCTGCAGCGGGAGCACACCAGGAGGGTTTTGGCAAGACGGGTGGTCTGATGCGGCAGCTGGTCCTGTTTGCCATACCAAGATACAGCTTACAGCGGGCTTTCAACATCCTCCCTTTAATCCTATTTACTGTCCTTACTCTTCTGCAAAAAATCCGCCCTTGTGCTTGCTGGTCGGAGCGTGGAGCACGCAGCTCAGGCTGGTGTGGAGCACAGAGCCACGAGGAAGGAGACGGCTGTCCGGAAACGGGGCACCCAGGCTGCCGAAATTGTCCCGTGCCACCTTGTCTGGCACCGTCAGCACCACCTTTCTTCTCCCCACCAGCAGCAGTGGCTGTCCCCATCTCCGGCATCTCCGCCTGCGTCATGCCACGAGCCCGGGGACTTTTGCCTGGCTGTCGCGGCATCACGTTGCTCTTGCCTTGGGCAAAGCGTTCTTTCTCCAATGCTCTCCATGGCGGTGGGCCTGGAAACTTAGCTCTACCCATCAGAGTACTCGTGAAAAAAGTGATCGTAGGAGTTAGCTTAGGCGTATTGAAGATGAGAAGTATACATTTCAAACCAGACTCTGGATTTACACGCAGCAGCATGTCTGGTAATGTGTCCATATGGAGCATTTACAAAGGGAAGGGGAAAAAAAGGCCTAAAATCTCTGCCCCTGAACTCACCGAAATACACTGGTTTATTCTTCTGGCCACGGTCAGTGGAACAGGATGTGCAGGAGACTGGGATGGAGTAGTTCAAAAGGATTGGATAATACAGGATACCATGTTGAAAAGATTTAACAGATTTACAAATCCAAAGCCCAGAAGCAGTTCCACTTCTGGTGCTAGAGGCTAGCTTTCCATTATAGTAAAATAAATTGATCTGGCCGACATGTAAAAGTTAATTTAAATACAAAATATGAGGTCTTTGAAAAATTGCTCGCTTTCTCCCTCTCGCATTTCAAACCAGCTGGATAGATATAACAGATTCATTTATTGTATGTTTCTATGTCTTGTTAGGGATTGCTTCATGTTAAATATTTTATTAACCAGCAGAGCTAGCAAAATGCCTGCAGACGATTAGATAACAGATCTGCCTAATACCATTAATAGTTTATCGTCTTTACTCTTCCAAAGGCTTTTTATAAGTTTAAATAACCAATCCCCAAATCTTAAAATAAGGCATTATGTTTTGGATAAAAGGAAACAGAGAGATGAACATTCCCAGATTAGTTTATTTTTGTTTTGTTTTTGTTTTCCACAAACTCAAGGAGTTGTGTTTTCGCAAGGCCACAACGTGCCCTACTTGAACATGTTTTGTCTTGAATCAGATATGCAAGCATGCATGGAAAGCTCATGTTTCAGCCAGTGATCACTTGCACAGTGGCTTGTGGTAATTTTGCAAGTACTTAGCAATGACCTTAATTATTTCAACATTCTGGTTATTGTTTGGGACAGTAGCCAGTAAGCAGTGTAAAGTGCTGAACAAAGGCGAATGGTTTTGCTGCTTCTTGAGGAGCCTGAATTCAAGGCTAACAGAGACAGAAAGTTGAGCAATGCCTCCAAAAACAAAACAATTTGCAGGAAACTGAAAACAGTCCTATTCTTCCTGTTCCAGTCTGCGCAGTTACTCCTGCTGGTTGCTGGCTTGCAGATCTGATCAGAAGTGGTACTTCTATCCCACAGGAATGTTGGTTATTTCAATCCCTGTTGTTCTGAGACAAAAAAAGTTGAAAACGGTAGCTCTTCTTTTTGCAAAATATAAAGTTCTCAATCTTTTGTGATATCTCAAAAGAATTATTGCTACCTGGTGGTTGTCTTCTGTTTCCCAGTTTTGGATGAAGCCTCATAACACATTTCTGATCATGGGGACCTTCAAGCCACTCTAAATATGAGTAAAAGAGATTGTGATGCAGCTCGGGATGAAGACGCTAATCGTGGACCAGCTGGTCAGAGTTCAGGAGGCCAAAGTAGTGCCCGAGGCTGAAGAGCTGGGAGTTTGCTTTGGGTTAAGAAGACGGAGTGGAGCTGTGGATTCCTCATGCAAGCCAGGGAGAAGTGGTAAGGAGCTTCCTGGCATGAAGGAGGGAGTGGAGAAGAGGACAGTGAGCATCTGGAAGAAACTAGAAGCGATGTCTGGCCCCTCCAGATGTATACTTCCGTGCTTCACCTCAGACGTTTAAAATTCTCAAATGCAGTGGGGTTTTTTAAGTGAGAAATGGCACAGCCCTTGATGCAAGCAAGTCGTTTTCCCCGCAGAACAAAGGGCAAGGCGAAAGTACGCCCTTATTTCTTCTGCCCCAGGACGCGGCAGTTTTCTCAGCAGGGCCCCAGGAAGCACAGGCAGCGCGGAGCTGCCAGTCACCACCTCCCGCAGAGCCAGGGCCATCAGCAGCATCGCTTCTCGCTTCGCATCTCCCCCTCCACCTGCCTGCAAGCTCATCCTTTGCTGGAGAGTCGTACGGATTCGGTGTATATAAAGGGGAAAAAACCCCCAAACCAACGGGGATGCCTGCGTTTCGTGGTTCCAAGCGACGTTCCCCGTGTCTGCCCCGCCAGCCCCAAATTCCTGCTTGCGGTGCGCCGAGCGTGGAGTAACACGTGTTGAGTGATAGCAAGCCCCAGAGCAGACTACAGCTAGCGCTCGGGGGAGATTTAATTCATTGTTCAGCGGAATGAGTGCTATTGTGCAGCGACAGCTGGTGCACCGAGTGACAGGCAGTGGCTGCTTGACTGGCTCCCGACAATGACCCCCAGAGAGGTTTGCACATCGGGCTGTCTGCGGGGAGCGCAGAAAGCCGGCGTCGGAGGCAAGCCGGCTCCGCTGCCTTTGCTAGCTTGGGCCTGGCTGATGAACCACTTATTTCTGACGCTGAACCACCAGGTACACTTTGAAAACGTGAAACGTCCATGTGCCAGGGTGGAGCAGACTTTCCCAACTCTGTTTTCTTCCAGGAGGTGCTTCCCCCGCTCCTCTCATTGCGCACAGTACAGGAGCAGTGTGTATGAACAGGCAAAATCCGTGCGTGCTTCAGGCTGCAAGAATTAACGCTTGAAACCCCTTTCCACAGAGATATCTTTGCTACCTAAGTGCTGGTATCTGTAATACTTGTGTTTCATCTTATGCTGCAGAGGCCACTATTGTTCTCTGCACAAATTGTAAAAGGCTTAATCCTGGACATATGTTTTCCTGATACATAACTCTTAGACGTACCGGTGTAATGGCAAGACAAACCTGACATCTGCATAGACTCGGCTAAGTTTATTTCTAAATGGAGGTAGCTAAGTCAGTGCAAAACTGTGAGTCTGGGCTGCAAGTTGCATCGCTTTTCTTCCGCGTGGATGTGGATAGAGGACATGCAGTATGTTTCAAAGCAAAATGCATACAACAATCCCCATGTCCTCTTTTTGCATAAATAAGCTTTGCTTCTGCGCAGGTAAACAGGTGTATGTCTGATTTAAAGGTGATGCAGACGACTGGGGTAATGAATGAAATTATATTGTGCAGAAATGGCCAAACAACTGGGGCCTTAAAAGCACATGTGGCATAAGGTAGGGGTGGGCTTGTAAAGCCTTGGAGTCAGGACCTAGAGCTGCAGTCAGGGCTGCGCCTGAGTGACTGGCAATGCCGTTTCCACCTTTCTGCTGTATTAACCCACCAATATGTAAACCCAAGTTTACATATTCTGATCTGTGACGAAGCAGCATCCCATCCCTGAGTGACAGCTCCTGCAGGAAGATAAAAGCTGGGGCTGTTGTGCTGCAGCCAGTGCAAGTGGGTCTTGCAACCAGATTGATGCATGTGGCTGTAACCTTGTACTACAGCCCTCCCTCTCCCCCGTCTGTTGAACAGTTGTGCCTTTTTTGCCTTCTGTTAAGCTGTATTGAATGAAAAAAAGATGCAGAACGGTCTGGAAAAGGCAGCAGCCAGTGAGTTGAACAGTGAACATTTGCAAGATTAATTTTGGTTGCCATCAAGTAACTGCTGGGGACTGCATAGAGGGGGAAGGGCAATCCAGAGCACCTAAACGAAGCGGATCACACATCTGGTGGAAGTATCTGCTTGCAAATAATGTTAGACATTTTTTAGGAGTTCATGTGAGCACCAACCATCTTAGATGCCTTTGGAGCCTGCAAGAGGATTACCTCATGGTGTGCTCAGCTTTAACATTTAGGAAAGTTTGATATTTCAAATGAGCGGCAGTGTTTCCATTGTTCAGTATCAGAAGGACACTACTCTCTTTCCAGTTGGTGGAAGAGCTTGGTTCCTAACAGGGGTGGCACTTTGCTGCCTGCATATGCCCAGAGAAGATTTTGCATTCTTTTAAGTATCCAAGGAAACCGTCCTCAAAATGAACAGGAATAATTCAGGGTCTCTCCCCCATGTCTGCCAGATGCACTTTGCTTGCCCAAAGAAAATTCTTCCCTATTTCCTCTGTTTTGGGCTTTCATTTTACAAAACACACAGGCATTAAATATACCTCAGCTACAGAACCTAGCAGAACTGAGTGAATTTGGAGAAATTTGGTTCATTATGGAATTAACAGTGCTAAATGGTCAGTAACGAAGAGCCATCATAGGAGCTTCACCGTGACAAATGTGGCTTAACTTCTAAAAGGACAGCTATCTTACTTCCGTTCACACTAGTATAACTGGCAACAAAAGTTTACCTAATATGAAAAGAAAGTTAATCTTCTGACTTCAGCATAACTTTATCATTCTGCAAACAAATGATGTCAGTTCTTTTGACAAGAAGCTGTGAGCATTTGACTCATGCACACATTTCTCCTAATGAACTGTAAATTTTGGTAACAATTTTCTATCTGTTCCAGTTATTGCTGGGAGAAAATGCTGAAGTTCCTGGACAATTATTCATTTGTTTCACACTTCTCATTGCTTGGGGTTTTTTTAAGTGAATATTGAAATGCCTTCAGGAGAAATACATTTTCTGCCCAGCTAGCCCCACACTGATCATCACCATTGTGCAGATGTCTTAGAAAAATGCTTTTAATGGTGTTGGCTCTTCCATCTGAGATGCTTTCTTCTCCTCCACTTTCTTTTGTTTTAAGTCCTTCAGCTACAATATGTAACTGATGAGCATGATCACAATGCAGAGAAATAATACTAAAGTAGAGAAAGGTAAAGAAATGTAGATGAGCATCCAGTGGAAAATATTTCAGAGGACAGTGTACGATGGTTTGTGCTATGATTTGTGTTGCAGGCTACTGACAGTTTGACAGATTATATATATCCACACATTTTAAGGCAGCAGTCAGTAAAAAAATTATTATGAAAACATTTTTTTCCTCCCTCCATACCAGTGAGTAGGTTCTGGTGGTAATTTTGGGAATAATTTTTGGATAGTGTGGGCAGTTTGGCCTTTTCAGCAGAGATAGCCAGCTTATAATGCAGGAACCCCAGTTCCCTTTTCAAAACCTCCTCTGTGCTCTTTCCACAGCAGAAAGCGAACTGGTGATGATGATGATGCCCGAAGGCAATCTGCTGGGCGGAAAAGGCAGGATCATTGTGCTAGGTGCAGACAGCAGCAAAAGGTGCACACAGCCTGCTCCTGATGCCCTTGGGCTCTACCAGCCGCTTTCCAACCCGCGCAGAGTGGCCATGCAGCAGAGCTTTGCGCTGGTGGGTGCAGGGTGGCTGCGCTGGCCTGCCTGTGTTTTCGCCTCTGAAACCCTACTGAGAGCCCCGGCTCGCTGACACGGCTGCAGCGAAGGGTTACCAAAACTCGGGGCACCTCTCTTTGGTTCATTTGTCTGCTTCCCCCCCTTCCCTTTCCAGCCTTTGACTGTAGGCAGCCTGCCCTGGTGGTGCCCCTCACTGGCACTCCTCTCGCCCCACCTTATGATCCCCACTACTTCTGCAGTATATCACAGTTGGCGAGGACCACGCTTTGTGAGCCAAATTGCGAGGAATAAGTCTGGTAGAAGCAAAATATATTGCGAGAGAAAAATTGCTTTTACTTAAAGTCTGTTCAAAATCGACAGAGAGGAAAAGTTTTGTATTGCTCTTTAAGATTGCCCTTTAAGATCAGTGTGCACAGATGTGTTCACCTTATTGACCGGTGACTCCGGCATGCCTTATGTTCAGGGTGGAAGGAAAATGTACGAGATGGGTCTTTATCACCTATGTTTGCTCATCTCTAGGTTCATTTTCAATGTGTATGTTGAAGCAAATATGCTTTTTCAGAAGAAATGTTTATGCAAAATTAAACTTAACTTACCAAAATCAGAGCTGAAAGCTTCAAGGCAAACTTGAAATCAAAACAATTTCCATTTGCTGGTTATTGTGGAATTTGTAATTCAAACTTATGGCTGTAATTTATGGAATTTATTTAACCAATTGATACAAAGAAAAATCACCACTTCATGTGAATTCTTTCAGTATTCGTAGCCATTTAGTCATGAAAGATGTAACTGTAAATGGTGTTCTAAACTTTTTTTCACAAACAGAAAGGCAGTGAAAACTGCAGAACAAATTAAGCCTTCTGAATAATTTTCTCGGTTCTATTCTGTACTGATAGCTGACCAAGCATATTTTATTGGCTTTTGCTTGTTCCTGAATTCCTAAATACCATCTCCGTGTGTGTGTGTGTGTGTGTGTCCTTTCTTCACTCCCGAGCATATTGCGGTGCCTGCTCACAGCCGTGCCTATCTCCCCAGCCACGCCGCAGCTGCCTGGCTCCAGCCGGGGGCTCGGGGCTTTGGCTGCGGTGGAGCGTCTCCACCTCCTGGCTCCCCTCCCAGGCAGCGAGGGAGTCGGGGGACACCCCTCGGCTCTGCCTGCGGACCGGTGGGGTCCGCGGACTGGCCGCCGGGGCCAAGAGCCGGGACCCGGTAGTGGTGCTGGGTGGTGGCTGTGCAGGTGGATAAATTTGGGACCTCTCTATCTGCTTGCCCTCATGAAGCCACCCACAAAATCCTGACTGTGCCTGGCTCTGTGAAGCATTCGATTCAATAAAAAGGCAGTATTTTAGGAAGGACATACATTCTTCGCTGATAGCCACAGGTATGAGTATTGTGTCTCCTGACATGAACATTTGCTAATGTTTAGATTTTTCTGTTAGAATTGTTTAGACAAAATAAAAACAAAGTGTCTCAGAGGCCTCCGTGGCTGCAGTTTTTTGGTCTTAGGTGCCTAGGGATTGCTGGTTTGTGAATGCCTCATCCCCTCCCTGCACCATTTACCCCTTTTCATCTACCACTAGCCTAGGGAGAAGACTTTCCAGGATTTGCTCATGCAGGGCTGTGCCCCATGGTTTTTGTGATCACACACTGTTTTCCTAGACTTCAGGTTTCTTTAATGTGATATAAAATTTAAGCAGGCAATCTGCTTCAGCTGTTTCTGAAGGCTTTTGCATCCTATGCTGAAGGGCTCAGCTTGTAGAGAGCTGGGAATATCACTGGCAGTGGCTTTTATTGTTATCAAAAGGGAAGAGGGTCGCTAATACAAAGCTCAGCTATGACAGGCATCATGGGAGAAGTAGGCTTCTGCATTTGGAAAATTTAATAGTCTACTACCAACACCATAAGTAGGGATTAAATCAGGAGACTAGAGTGAGAAGAGGCACATAAGGTTGTGAGATAAGCTTTTTCTTATTTATGTCTGTAGATACAGGTCTTACCTGTGGTGAATTCAGTGACATCCTGCTTTCTGAATCTCATTTTATACTTATATCAGAATTTGGGAGATGTGGAAGCATTTCTATAAAGCTGGATGAGAGCACTGGGAATTTGTATTGCCTCTAAACTCTGTCAAAATACTGGTATAAAATCATAATATGACACCCTTCTCCCAGATGATTTAACAGTGAAGACACTACCTTAATCTAGATTTAAAATAAACTGGTGGTTATTGCAATTTCCTAGCTATTCTGTGAAACAGTCCACTGTATCTCACTGTTGTTGGTTTCTTTCAGCTTCCTCTGTCTCTTCGCCACTGACCGGCACCGTTTCAGGAATTTAAGAAAGATGTCACTGTAAATGAATATTCTTCACTCGTCTGTCTGAACTGAAAGGAAACAGTACGGGAGAAATCAGCATCCACTGAGTATTCACAACGGAAAAATGTATTTTAAAAGAGTATTGTATTTTATTAGCAATATTTTATGCCCGTTTTACGGCGCAAAACCAAAACGTAGGCGAACATTTGATCTTTCCTGCCATCTAGTGGCCGAAAGTGGGTGATGGGCGCCATGGCTACGGTTTTATTGCTAGGCTTTGGTGCTGGGGTTAAGGTAAATGTCTTCTGTGGAGATCTTTGTGGTTAAAGAGTACTCCAGCACTGATTTTCTTTGAATAAGTGCTGTAAAGAGAAAGAGAAAGTAAACCGTACATTTCTCCTCCAAATTTTTCCAGCCGGTATGCAATTCTGTTTTTTTTTCCTGGGGATCTAAGATGTACACAAGGGAGGACACCACTCAGATCAAGAGAAGGGAGCTAAGGAAAGAGGGCTTGCAAGTCTCTGAGATACTGAGCCTATGTAGGTAATTCTGGTGTGGGAGTCCTAAGCACTTCTTAGATTGTGTCTCATGGGTTTATTCAGTCTTTCCAGGTGCCTCACTTGATATCTGGGATGTTACCTTTCAAACTCTCAAAACTGGAAAATCAAAGTACTATACATACAAGCGCATCTGAAAAGCCAAACCTGGTTTATCTCAAGAAAGGCAGCCAAACGAGTAGGCATCCCTGAACATGGGGTGCCATTATTTCTTTAAATACTGTTACGCCGTGATCTAGACTGTTTTCTTTAGTGTTACAAATTTGGGAATGTGGTGAGTGAAAAAAGAACTGGCCTGTTCCACTTTGGCCTTGTATCCTACTCCTGGTACAGTCTTCATCAGTTATGCCATATACCTCATGTCCTACAGATTAAAAAGGACATTCCCATTGCCTCCTAATAGTCTTATTACATAGAAATATAAAAATATCTGCAAGAAACTAGAAGGTGAAATCTACACAAAATTTTGACTAGCAGAGGTAAAGAAAGATACCGCTTTAGGGAGATGTGCAATTGGGCAGTATTCATTAAAGCAGGAACTTACACAGCACAAGAAGAATCACTGAACTTTTTTATCTTCTTCACCAAATTTGCTGAATAGATACAGTTTTCCTGTGAGAACCTTTCAGACAGAAACAATTAGGGCCTCGATATGGCTTTTCATGTCAGATGGTGCATTATTCTTCATAAAAAAGGGATTTCTTCTCTTACAGGTCTGTGAAGGATGAAAGTGATGCTAATGTATTTGCTGACTCCTAATAGAAGTACTTGCATGACTTTTCAAACTGACCTTCTACTATGGCATGACCAGCCATGGTAGACAGTTTGTTATTCCTTATCCCCATCATGTCTTAAGGAATTCAGGCCTCTGATGAGCACAATCTTATTCTCCACGACAGCTGTGTCAGCGTCTTTAAGGGTCGAACCCAGTTACTGCTCTTTTGTTTCTGGTTACCTGTTGCAGTTGGAGGCAAATGCTTTCCAAGGTCACAAACCAAGCTATTCAGTTTGAGGAATGACAAATGATGAGGAAGAGTGGGTAGCCAGAAGGAAATCAAGTATCTTGTCATGAAACTGATAATAATATAGCATCTTCATGCATTTTGTGAATACACCTTCTTTTGCCATCGCTCTGAAGTATAAATCCCATGGAAAGAATCTGATGTTAAGCGTGCGGAAAAGATGAGACCGTTACCAAGATGTTTATGTGCGTGAAAAATGTATGTAGGAAAGGAAAGTATGTTCGTCCCACAAAAAACAATGGTCTCATTTGTTATAGTGCATCTTATGCTACAGTTGCCTCATATTTAGGGTGTAAGCTGCAGTGAAGTCATTCACATCCCATAGATGTTTTAGGAGCTCATAGCAAACATTTTCCTACAGGTTACATAAAAATGAGGCAGTGCATGGGAGGGAGGGTCTCACCACCCATGACAAATCCCTGAGAATATTTGGTCCCTTCTACCAAACCCAAACCCAAAATGGTACCTCATCAGTAATTTTTTTGATTAGAACTTTCTTATTATTGCATTGCTGTTTACAGAAAATCTTTTCTAGTAATAATGGTAGCAGCAGAGCCTGCGTCTGTCTCAGACGGCTTCCAGAAAACATCAATTCTCTTGCCCTGTTTCCAGAAGCTGTAATAGCTTCATCAGTGCTCTAGGAGGATCACTATTTCTCAGCTGATAATATCTCAGCAATGATGTTTTTTCTCAGGCTACTCTCTGAAATATTGCTGACTGAACAGTGTGTGATTCAAGTTCCCAGAAAAAAAAAAGTTTCTTCCCAGCAGTAATTATATTTCTAGGTACTGCCAGGCACTACAGAACTGTTGTGAGAACACGAAGTCAGGAAACACAGTGCCTGCTCAGCAGAGTATTTTGCAGCCACCTTGCTTTCAGATGTCTCTATTCTCAGTCTCCACTGAAGCTTAGCTATTTGACATCTCTATCCATACTTGCAGACATCCTTTTTAAAGCCTACAAAATGTCCTTGTTTCAATTGACTGAAAATGTCTATATTGTGTTGATGTTTCAAGGTTGAACATCCAGTTGAACGTTTTTAAAAATCTCATCCGTCCTCCTTCTTACAATAGATCTTAATTCCTTTTGCAGCCTTTATAAAAATACAGAGTATTTAAAACTTATCTGTGTTCTAGTCAGATCTTCACTTTAAGTTGGAAAGTAGGCATGAATTCTGTTTTATTCTTTGTATTATGGGTGTTAATTTTTCCTAGCTGAGACGAGTTTTAAATATTTTTCACTCCTAAGGCACAGAAGCCCCACTGCAAAAGTGTCTGTCATAGTACCAGTGGTTAACTTTGTACATTCTTTTATTGTTAATGTAGACCCAATAGTAAAATAATACTTGACAAATCACTTTATGGCCTACTGCTAAAGTAAGGCTCTTTGGTAGGTAGCTGATAGAGCAACAGAAAGGCCCTCTTTGGCTAACTACCCTATACTTTTTAATGGAATTTCATGAGAGTTAGGTGAAAAAAAGGGTTTATTTCCACTCTGCCAGATACTCTGTCTGTGTGGGAGGTGTCCAGAAGTAACATGGAGCTTCTGTGTAAAAATATCTGGAAGGCAAAACACTAATTGCCATCAAGACTGGAGAGGCACAAGGAAGACTCTCTGTGAAAACAGGAAAGGAAGAACTTGACAGCCATGTACAAGTTTCAGCTTGTGTAGGAAACAGTTTGAGGTCCTAAGCGGCTCATTCTAACTTGTTTAAAAACTTTTTTGCTCACATTTTTTTCTGACAAAAACCATAGGAAATTAGCTGAAATGGGCATTTCTGCAGGAGATACTAATTGGAAGGTCTATGTAGGCAAAAAGAATTGAAATAAGCAATTCAGTATTTTGATGTTCACCAGCACTTTTATGGTTTGTTAAAAAAAATGATAACATTCAATTTCTGATGTGGAGAAAAGAGATAAATTGACTAGCAGTGCTGTGCGTTGCTCTTCCAGCCACAGCTGCAGGTGATGACTAGAGAGGCTGAGACATGGTAGGTTGGTTCACCTTCCTAGATCTTAGGCAACTACCAAGCTGTGGGTGACCTCATGGAAGGGGATTCACAAAGTTTGAAAATAGGTTTGTAATTTGACTAAATATCTGAGGCTAATTCAGAAGCAACCCCTCCGGATGGGCTCTTTATGGCTACAGATATAAAAGATTTTGCCACCTTCACTTCAGTGGATCAAGGAGCTCTTTTTTCTTCTTATGTCTTCTAAATCTGTTCCATCCACTTGGAGCTTTGCTCAGGACTATGAACATCAGCCTACATTTCCTGGGGAACTATAGAGCAGGTGGTAGACTTGGTATGATCTTTCCTTTCACTTGCATTAATATTACTTTTGATGAGCTGCACTAACCTATGGTTACAGCTTTGGCAGTAGAAAATGTGTGTGGGATTCTGGTTTTAGGTCATTTCAATATATCAATGATCTTGTTTTGTTAACCATTTAATTTATCAAAGGAAAGAAGATGTGGGAGCTGTACCTTCCCATGGCTCAGGCAAGGTTCTTGGCAGAGCTGATGTTATAGGCTCAGGCACCAAATGGTTTCTGCCAGACTCTGAGGTTCCAGATGGCTTCTCATCCTGTTCCTGGTGCTGCTGTGAAACCTTCCATGATGTTTGTATTCCTTTTCTCAGTAGCTCTCTCTCTTGCGACCCAGCTTTTCCTATTCTGCACGTTATTCAAGTATTTCTGTGAGATAGTAGATGTTATAGGAGTCACTTCCTCATTCAAACAGGATCCACTGTATAGCAGTGCTTCAGGAAACCTAGGGTCAAGCCTGAGGGAAGAGGAGGCACGTGAGAGTGAGTGAGTGTGTGAGGAGTCAAAAGGGGCACCCATGGGCTCACTGGAGCCGCCCACTGCAAAGGGACTCAGGTCTGAGCAGTTAAAGCCTCAGGTGGTGTGTGTGCAGCTCCTTGATTGGCATGTGAGCGCTCGGGCAGTGGCTTCTCCTTTAACAGTAGGACTGTGCAGAGATGCACTGTCCACATGTCATACAGTGACATAAAGAAGGTGCAGAGCATAAAGCAGAAGTCTTAGGCTAGTCTAAATTTTCTACTTGCAGTGTGAGGGGTCAGCGCTGAAGCCCTGATTGAACACTCTGCCACTACTCACCTCTGTTATTGTGCTTTCTTGTTGCTTGATGGAACCTTGTTGCTGCCTTTAGACATAATTCATGCATCCAAGTGATATTCCCCAAGAGTGACATGTTTGGTGTGCTAATTATTTAGGGCTTTTTCTGTGATTCAGAAGAAGTACCCTAGCCTAATGGGTTCCTGAAGATGGGAAGTCAAGTGTCTGGCATATATTTCAATTCCTATGAGGTTTTCGTAAATATGCCACTCCAGTTTCTTGGCTTCCCCATAAAGAATATGCAGGAAAATTGATACGTCTTGCTGATAGATTTTTTTTTCTGTATTAATTTGTTTCCATTTGTAAAGATGTGGTCCTCCTGGGGTTGATGCCAAGAAAGGAAGAGAGTGAGTAGGTTGCCTAGCATAAGAACAACCACATTTGGCAAAACTTTTCATATCATTTCCATATCAAGCATGCTCTTGTATGGCAGACACGCTGGGAAGAGTTAGTACCTACCAAGTCTGCCCTGGGTGTCAAACTCCCCTGAGTTCCCAAGACTTCTGATATCTGTAGAGATCAAGTTTTGCCACCATCATTCAGATCAGAAATTTTATCTTTTGTCTCCTCATCCCTTTGAAGCCAAGTTCATTGTCAGCTGTGGATGAAAGGAGAAATGAGAAGGTCAGAGTCACAAGAGTATATAGGCACTGAAGCAACCCTGAGTTCAGTAGGGTGTAGATGCCTAAGTACCCCTGTTCCTCCAGTTTTAAATGACAAGTGGGTGTTTTTTTCTCAGGGGCCACCAATAGTTGCATGTAACATTTCTAAACAAGAAAGGCTAAATATATCACACTAAAAAGAATTGAAATAGATGAGAAGAGTATGTTGATATGCTGGGCTGTAAGAATAAGGCTCTTACTGAAAAATAATTGCATTCATTCTGCTTTCAAAAGTCTGGTCTGTACCACAGAGATTCTGATGTTTCATGAGTGGGTAAAATTCTGGGTTTATGTTTGCATTGTTTGGGTGCTGGCATGAGAAAATTGGTGGAGGTTTGAAAATAGAAAGTCATATTTGTATCATTGGAAATGCTTTCTTGAAGAAAGGTGTTTGACCATCAGACTTTATATTTCCTTAAGCTCTTTCTGAAAGACTGTTCCATAGCTGGGAAATCTGGACATGGTTTTTACCCTCATTTTGATGTCTTCAAAATTGCTGCAGTTGACAAAGTTGCTATGTGATTGCCAATGGCATTGCAAATGGGGCAGTTGTGCTATTGCAAAAGGGTGAGAAAATACCTAGGAACCTCTTTTCTCTGGCATGTTTTATAGCGAGGGTTTCCCCAGACCTGTAGGGCATTGTTTGTTCCTTTTGCTTCTTGCAAAAGCGGTGCTAATTTGTGCTTATCAGAGCACCCAGACTCAGTGTTGTCCAAGGCACCCCCCACATCGCTAGTCTGTGGGTGTGGATTTAGCAATAGTGCTCCCTAAGCCCAGAAGGACAAGTCGCTGAGAGGTCACCGCACGTAGTGGTTGAGATGGAAAGGGAGAGCGAGCGTTTTCAGCTTTGCTGGGTTCACCTCATCTCCCAGCTCCTGACACGTTTGAACATTGCTGAAGGAAAAGCTTCACGTAACAGTTCTGAAGGCCTTTTGAGGTCAAGCTTAAAGAATTAGAACCAAACAGAGCTAGCATAAAGTTCTAGCTTGTAGGTAACAGCAGACTCAGAGTTTGCAGCAGTACCTACAAGCACTGCCCTAGCTTCTGAAGAGTCACCGTTTCCGCTTACCTTTTCATACTGCTTTGGTGTTTGGATACATATATAGATGATTTCCTGGTTCTGCTATAAGTGAAATATTTTGGAAGCTAGCTGTGTCACCTCCTTCACTTCAAAATTTGTCAGCTATAATCATATGTGAGCTATACAAATGATGTTAATAGTTCCTTTTCACATGGGTCCCTGGGTTTTTAAGATATTTTCCTTTAACAGGTTATTACTTTGCCCAGTCTACCCTTCTCCACTGATGCAAAACTACGAACATATTTATGTTTACCTCTGCACGTGATGCCATATATATAGATTCTGTTAAGTCCATGATCTCTGTGTTGCCAGCCTTCTGTAGGGATTGCCTGTAGTATGTCTTGGTGGGATATGTCCATGAGAACAAGACTCCTCATTTTCTAACTCGATATGGGGTTTTGTGCCATAGCATTTCACTCATTCTTTGGATATATCTAGAGGTGTTTTTAAAAATTTTTATCTGTAAAACGAGAATAAATATTACTTTCCCATTTACTGTGGATAAAAACAGCAGTGTCATATACTTCCCTGAAAATTTAAATTCTAGCTGTAGAACTTTCCGTTGTCTTCAGAAACGTTTCATGGTTTTATAGCCTATCCAGAGATTCAGCAGCATATAGAAATGAGAGTACTGCTTATCTCAATGTGTGCCAAACCACAGGGAATTCTACTTAATTAAAAGCAGTTCAAAAAGCCAAGCAGTATTTTTGCTGAGAGACATCAGACACCGTGGATGCAACACCTCACAAAGAAAAGTCTTTCATCAGCCCTGGTTTTCAGCACTTGTTATTCCTGTGCAAATGAAGAGTATATCTCTTTGTATATGGATAGCATTCTGCGGACAGAGGACATTCTCCTCTGGAGAATAAATACTCTACACCATTAAAAAATAGCATATCCTTCTAAAGATAGGTCTTTAAGTTAGCTGTGATCTCATTCAAAGGATATCTACACTTCTTGATGAAATTTGACTGCTACCGCATGTACTGTAGAGATACTTCAGAAGGTATCTTTTAAATGGTGTTGGGTACACATCTATCTTGCAGTAATACATTTCAGTGTATTATTACTGTCACTGTCAGGATCTAGGTGCCCTATGCATGTGAGTGGAATTTGTCTATCTGGATTTTTTTAGCACCTATTTTAATTTTAAATATATCTCAATGAAATATAAGTGCATGATATGAGATCTTTAAAAACATGTCAGTTGTTTATTGTATAGCTGGATATTTATTAAACAAACAATTTTCAAACTGAAATCGAAGAAGTATAAAATTAGTGCCTGAACATCAGATTGTATATTCAGGCAACGTTAATAGTTCTAGGTTAGTTGTTATAGTGCTTTCAGTGACCTTTTTGGTGTGTTTCTTTTTTCTTCTCATTAATTTATTTCTAGAGCCCTGTTGATGTTTTTCTGTTCAGTGATTAATTTCTTATTCTCTTGCACTGAAACTTCAGTTCAGATAAGGCCTTAACAAGTCTCTATTCCGTATTCAAAAGAGATACTGAACTAGCATTTCAACTAATCGAATTTATTAATTTTCAGGAAAAGTACAACACAAACTTTCTTTCAGTTTTGGGTTAGTGAGACTTCAGTAGTATCTCAAATAGCCAGATTTTAAGACTTTGTCCTTTCAGTGTTGGATTCTTTGCCAGCCCAGGATATTATTTATCTTGTTTGCTGTTACCATTCGTTCTGCTCAGTATTGTGTGGAGGATGGTGAACTCGTTTCTTCAAGGGTATGAAAATGTAGGTTGGGCTTTGTGTAAATCAAATATCTACCTGAACAGCTTTATCACATTCTGAGAAATCCTGAATAATCACCCATTTTCCAACATACTGTCATTCACTTCTTCAAAATCTCACATTATAGAATAAGCTGACAGTTATCTCAACTTCGTATGCCCACACTTGTGTCTGCAGCATGTCCTCTGTGAGTGGACAAGGACAGCTAATTGCACATGGAAAAACTGCCCTCTGTGCACGAATACGGTATATAGCCACTTAAGACGTTTAGTGGTGGTGGTGTGGAAATGAACAAGTGTTGGGGCAAGAACAACAGTGTTGCATGTTCAACACTGCATGTTGGGGCAAGACCTCCTTGACAGGCCAGTCTATGTCAGAACCATGGGGGCACTAATCAGCTCTAACGGCTCTGCTGTCTACTCAGACCCATGGGCAAGGGCCCAGCTGCACGCGGTGGCACTTGGTAGGACATTCCCTTTCCAGGTTCCTGGAAGACCTCTCCATCTCTTGAGGCCACCCAGGATTTTTCTGCCTGAAAGGTGCACGTGGGACAGCAGCCTTGCTGCGGTTGGGTTATGCTGGTTTTGGGGCTGGCCCTGGGCAGAGAGGCAGTGTGTGGTGCTGGATGGAGTAGGTGGGCACTGGGTGCTGCTGTAGGGACCCTGAGGAGGGATTCCTTGGGCAGCTGTACTGGTGAGGTGTTCATCACGGCGCGTTTCGAGCCTGATTTTTATTTTGCCTAAAGCCACCAGGTGTCAGCATAGGACTCAGCTGTACAGAGGCATAGTTGCTTCCGCATGGGACGGAGGTGGCTAAAGGAGGTGGAGGTGTTTTGTGGTGAATTTTACATGGTTTCATCGTTAAATGCGGCTGAGATTGCCTGACTTCCAGGCCACGGACTGTTGAAATGATAGCCCCAGGCAGGCTTCTGCTTCTGCTCTTGGCAAGTCTCAAGCTAGGCATCAGTTGCTGATTTTTTAATTTTTGGGGTTTTTTTGGATAGAACTTCTGTTCCTCAGGGATCTGGGCAGGGTCCTACTGGCAGGGTTGACCATCTTCCCCTTACTTACCCTGTTGCTCCAGGAGATGAAGTGTTGTTCTCACTTCAGCCAGCTGACAGCATAAATATGCATTTGTGTGCCTGCGCATTTCCTCTTCTACTGTATCGCCAGTCTGCTCACAGCGTATGTACCGATTACATGCTGCCACACTGGAGAACAGCCTTCTCCTTTCCCTGCTAATTATGGCTGGAAGGGAAGTCTTGTATTAAACGAGAGAAGTAGATGAGGATTTATCTTGCTCTTGGGAGATGCTGTTTTATTTTTTTTTTATCTTCTGCTCTGCAAAAACAATTTATATGGTTATTAACGTACCTAAGTGTAGAAGGTGGCAATATATTGCCATTGGTATGTGGAAAGCATAGATGAACTGAACCGACATTACAGCCTAACCTGCCAACGTGGCATCTCTGGTTTAGGGATGCATAAAAGTGGTGATCAGACCATGAAGGCTTTGAAAATGCAGATAGCATGCAATATTGTGTTGCCTGAGTGGGAGCCAAAAACTATGTCTTTTGTCAAGCTAGTAGAGACTTCTGGTTTTGGTTTCCTTTTTAGATATACAGGCTCATTAGGTTAACGCTGGGCTTCATACAGCCTCCAGCAATTTTGTTTTATTTACTTACTCTTTTTTTTTTTTTTAATATGGCCACTACTTCACTCTTTTCTGTACTCCAATCGGAGAAAATTTATATACATATTTTTTACCATTCAGTCCTCTAGGGGCTTTGCAATAAAAGTGGCTGTTACAGGAATATTAACTCAGTTTAAGAAGCAAAAGATGCAAACTCTTGAGGCTCTTGTTGTGGCTAATGTCATAGCAAGCATAGTGAGGGACTGAGTTGTTTATTGCATCTGTGTGAAACAGTGTTTTTCATTTTAACCATACCTCAGCGTAGGTGTCTGCCATAATCATAGCAGTTATATATTATAACTGTAGCATCTCCTGTGCCATTTACCTTGCAATAAACATGGGTGCAGCTTTCGGCAATACACGGGAAAGACAGGTAGGCAGGGAAAGCACTCTGCTATTGTAACGTCCCCGACAATTTCTCAGTCTGGATGGGAAACTTGAAAATGTGCCAGTCTATGAGACAGCCTGTATAATGTACTTTGGGGAAATATTGTTTCCATTGACTACAATTGCTATGTGAAGTTTCTTATATTGTGAGACTGCCACTTTTATCATGTTTTTAGCCTTTTCTAGTTTAAAGAGGCAGAACAGGACAGCAGGTGTCACTGCAGTAGTAGCAAAAGCAAGAACAGGAAAATCTATCTCTTGCCACACTTTTACTCTTCACAGTTTTTGTCAGAGAAAAGAATCAATGGCAACATGATGCTTGTCCTGGCCTCCTGACTGCCAGTTAATCACGAATCAGCTCGGCTTATGTGAGAATTTAGAAGCATGAAGAGCTTTTTGGAGATTTTAACACTGAGAAATAAAAGATACAATTATTTTTCATGCAGACTAGCAAAGAAACAAGAAAAGATATTGCTTTTCGGAAATACCCTTTTGTACTTTCTGATTTTTATTCAAGCCTGTGAATTTTCAGTGAAATTAAAGTGAAAACACTGAGAACCAATCATCTATTTTAGCTTCTGTGTTTTGAACAGTACGCCTGAGGCTGCTAGCCCCTGGCTTTGTACTGAGGCACATGAACTAATGTTGTGATACTCAGACTTGCTGGGCTCCCTGGAGCTGCTCTGTCGTTAGCACCTGACCAGTGAGCCTCACTTTTAGACTCGGTTATTCCCCTTTTAGTATCCATTAAATGAAAAATCTGTGTCTGGTAAACGACTGCGGCAGGTTACTGAGTTCCACAGACTGCTGCTGAAGAGAGCATCTTCCTAAAAAGGGAATTTTGAAGTGGAATAGAATATTTACTGAAATAGAGAGTAACCAGTAAACCCAGAAACTGACCAGATGAAACTTAAGATTTTAAATATCTGTAGCTTAAGGAGAGGTGAAATATAGCTACATTTACTGTAAAGTCTTCAGTGTGTAAAAAGGAGCAGAAATGGAAAACTGTGAATATTCATCTATTTATTATTTGAAGTGAAAGGACAGGTCTGTCCTTGAGTTTCAAAGCATGCTCACTAATGGTGAGCTGAGGAAAACCTTCGTGAGGATTCCTCATTTTCTGAAGTCCAGACAGTGGGATAATATAAGTCAATCAGGTATGCTTCTTGTTGTTTTATAAAACTACTGCTCTCTCCTGACTGCTCCAGAATGGGTGGCAATCTGTTCCAGGATGGCATTTCTTGTGCTCCCAGGAGCTACGCTTGTGTGTGGCTTGTTTTCCTTAGTACTATCCACATTTCCAGTGGGTTTTGTTTACTCCAGCCACCCTGGAGGGACAGACGAAATGTTTTACAGAACTGTGTTACCATGAAAAGAGCACAGAAAAAACTGGCAACCACACTAAAGCCCCATAAACCAGTGTCTTGATTTGGCATTTCAAAGGGCATTTAAATATGGGCTTACATCTCGATACTTCACTAGGAAATAAAACACCTCCCCGTGCAAAATGAAGAATATAGATTACCCTAGCAGTGAAACTAATCAATTGAAATAGCAACCAGCCTTTCCTAATATCCCCAAACTTTCCTTTACTAGCATATTTTCTCTTTATAGAGTGTACTGCTCAGAATTATAGGGAAAAAAAATTATAACTGGAGCTGCATGAAATTGAGGACAGTGAAACCAATTTAAGAGAAACAGATAAACCTGGAAAGCAGAATTCAGGTGATATCCGATTTAACCTGGATCGTACCCCGAAGTTCAGAATAAACTCAGTTATGCTTTTTTAATGCTATGTCTTCATGCAATTGGCCAAGCCACAAGCTGAACCCTTGTAGGAGACTGTTTTCACATACTTTGAGCTTGTCTGAGAGCATTTAGTACCTGTTGCATTAAAAGGGATTTGTTTTACAACGTACCTAGTTAAGACAGATACAGGTGAATGACAAGTACCAGTTTTAAAAGCGGTCTGAACAGCTTTAGTTAATGTGGCTTTAAGTGTGGATTTCAACTCACAATTTCAGTTGATTCTGATGCTGCAAAGGAACAGACCTGGCTGCTGGTCCATGTCCATATCTTTTGTACCTTTAGCATTGCTGGTCGGGGGGCAGAATGGGATGGAAAAGATTATGCTGCTGAAAATGTTTTAGACCTATGTGTTTTGAAACTAGCAATTAGATTAGAAACTGTTGGTGGCAAACACTGAGCAAAATTTCTGGGTTCTATAGTTCCATTTGTCTATAGGATCAAGGACTTCAACAGAAAATAACACACTGCCATGTTTCTTTCAAATTTTAGCTTTCTGTGTACTACTTTTTCGCTTTTGATATTTATATATCCTAAAAGACTAACCTTCCTTCTAATGGGGTTATCAACTTGTGATTTAGCTACAATTTGTCAAGTGTTTAAGAGCAACTTGATTTTAATCCAGACACACCATGTGCTTTCATAGTCAGGCAAGTTATTCTAAGCTATTGCCTTAATTTTCTTGCTGAAAAGAGACTGTGTGGGCAGTATCTGTTGTGTGCTTCAACAGACAGCCTAACACTGCCTGACTAAAACTAGTCAGAAAAAAAAATCTGGTTTTCTAAGAGCAACAGCCACAAAAAAATATGGGATAAAAACAAGAATTCTGTTTTAAATAAAGTTAACATTTTGCTGAAAGTGCATACATTGAGGGGGGAAAACTTGAGAGGTCATCTAATTTCCACATTTTAAAAATCATCCTTTAAAACTGTGGAAAAGACTTGGTGTTTTTTCATTTTTATTGTCTTAAATGATCAGGAAGTCCACTGTAGATACAACTTATTAAAAACAATTAATGAGTTAATGAGCTCTGAGGCTAGATCATTAGGATGACAGCTTGTGAGGATGAAAGCCTTTCACCACCTGGGGAAAGAGGAAAGTGGGTGGCCCAGCTTAGGCTGAGTTTCATGTTTGTGGGTACAATTAGGACCCCAGAAGAAGTTAATTTGTGAGCTGGACTAGTTCAGGATGGCCCTGAGGTGGAGGAGTTTTATGCTAAAGGAGTAAAAGAACATTTCTGGATCTTATTTCTCTAAAAAAATAGAGGAACAGCCAAGGAACTTTGATGGGGCAGCATTGCATGAGACTCTGGAAATTTCTGGTCTGGTGAAACCCTGCAAGTAGTGACTTGAGTCACAGCAGACACTCAGCTGTGGAGAGTGAGGAGTGGGAGCAGGTGGAGGGAAGCAGCAGATGCCTGCCCAGATTTCTAGCACTCCTGGAATGTGAAGAGGAGCACAGGTATGCATGTGCTCCGCCATCCCTGATTTTTAAAAAGAAGTATTTTGTTCTTTCCCGTTTTCTTTGTATGCTGTAAGTCATGCAATGATAACAGGTGAAGCTTCTGCAAATAAATTTATTGGCATCTGAGTTAACATCCTCTAAACTGAAGAGGACCTTGCAGAAGCTGTGGTTTCAGATAACCCTGCACCATGAGAGAAGACTTCAGAATGCATTCTGAGTATAATGAAAATGAAAATTTTTCCCTTGTTGTGGGAAGGATTAAACACAGAGAGTTGTGTGAACATAATGAGAACCAAGAGTTTGCTAATAACTGTAAAATGTTACTTCAGTATTGACAGCTGCATAAGCGATGAATAACCTACACTGGCATAACAACATGCAAAGCTGATGTGGTACCACCCAGATCTTTACTTCTGGGTGGCCATTTGATAAGGACATCTGCAGGACACAGTGTCTGTCTCTTCCTTGTCTTAAAGTCTCCTTACACCCTTGAGGATCTTCAAACAGATCTCATGTTATATCGTTTCCCTGAACAAATGCATTGTGTGTACCTCATTCTCCCTGGAGAGTATTGCATTATCTTGGTTTGTCGTGGCTTATCTTTGCTTCCCCACTTTTTCCTATTTTAAATTCTGTGTATAACATCACTGTGCAATCTACCGATTCCTTTAAAGCAGCAGAAACCTCCAAACTTTGACAACCATTTCATTAATATCACAGAATCGTAGAATCATTGAGGTTGGATAAGACCTTTAAGATCGTCAAGTCATGTGGTAAAGAGGAATGTAGCCTTCCAGAAGATTGCAGTAACTTCATCATTCACAAAACAGATCTGTGATGATAATAGGAGAGAAGTACATCCACAGCTCCCTGGAAAAAGCAGAAGAAAATCATAGCGAATGCTTGAATGGTGATGATTAATTGAAACCCTGTAGTGTGAAATGAGACTTCTGAAAATACAGTTTGTGCCAATTATCATTTGTAACATGCTTGTTTCTTCTCGGTATACCCATAAACGTGAAGTCTTTTGTGCTTCAGCAAAAACGTCACTGATGCTCTGTAAAAATCTGCAAAAATGGAGAAGGAACGCTGGGAACCAAACAGTTCTGAGACTTGTGCAACAGTCTTCACTTTGATCTGCATCAAAGGTGCTTGCTTCAAAGTTATTTCTAAAAGACAGAGAATGAAATTTGAAACAGAAAAGGAAGGGCAAGTAGTGGATGAGCCTAATGTATTAAAGAGTCTCTGTTCTCCAGACTGCTTGGTTTCTGTGTTGCAATGAATGCAAGATGAGAAACAGGGAGTAAATTAAGTGGAAATAAGTAGCAATGGTAGCAATGCGTTTGATCTGGCTGTTTGTGTTGTTAATCTGTTAGACTGCTGACCACAGAATCTATCCAGAGAAACGATATGAATATGTATTTGAGGAGTAGAAAAGGGAGAGAAATGGAGGAGGGGAATACTCAGGGGAGAAATATTAAGCATAAGAGACATCTACAATAAACAAAAAGGTTATAAATGTGTCTTGTGTGGCATCACATCTGAGTTTCATTTAATAAATGAGCTCCCATAAAGATACAGTTCTTATCTGCAAGATTTTATAATGTTAAGAGAATTTTAATCAGTGGGCTAAGTTGTTATGACTTAACTATCCTATCTTCTGTTACAGAAAGCTACAGGATATTTATATATACGTAAACAAGACTCTGAATTAATCAGGGTTGCCCAACTGATTGTCCAGCTTGCTAACTGTATCCGTCAGTGTAAGGCACAGTGTCCACAGTAACTACCTCTTAGGTTTCCTAAGCAGTTCATAGACCTATTGTCTAAGGAAAGAAGTACAAGGGAAGTGATGTTAAGGCATTTCTCTAACTACCTGACCTACTTCCAAAACCACCTGACAAGCTTGGGAGGTGACTACTGCTGAGATGAAGACCATCTGGATACTGCTTTTGCCTTCTTTTAGTTACACAATACTTAAAAAAAAAAGGGGGGTAAAAAAAAACGTTCTGCTGAAGTGGTCAGGTAGGAAGTAATACACCCGTTTCCTACACAAATAACTCAGTTATGTGAAGAGAAGGTATGTGCCAAAGTTTGTAATAAAAATAACAACATATGAACAAAGTATATATTTGAATAATTTTCTATTGAAATGAGAAAATTGCTTTAAAAGATGAGTAGCATTTTGAAATTATGTTGTCCAAACTAATTTTATTTCTGAAATCTGAAGCATCTTATTTCTGAAATCTGAAGCACAGAAGTTTATAGATAAAAACTGAATTGTTGACCTTTTTTAAAAACAAAGGCTACTTCTGTGAGGTGTATTCCATTATTTTTGGAAGCAAATCAGGCAGTTGAACAACATTCTTGACAGTTTGTACATGCAAGAAATTGGTACAAGCTCACTTGTCAAGAAAAATGAACGACATCCTGTCCACCTGTAGAAGCCAGAACTTAATTTAGGCTGAAAAGTTGGGGTAAAATACATAAAAATGAATTAGTTAAAGGTAAGGAATAAAAATACAGGAATTACTGTTTCCTTATCTCTTTTACAAACTTAATTCTTTCAGAAAATGGGAGTTTTGAATCTAGGAAATGTATTTAGCAATTTCCTACCATGAATATTTTCAGGCCCAGAGTAAATGGAAGAGGAGAATTACAGATTTCATAAAACCTCTGGTGCTGGATTGCTGAGAATGTATTTTTGCAGAATCTATGTCCAAAAATGTAACCAAATTTTAGTATCTCTCTGAATACATATTTAGATATAGTGGGTAATGAGACAAATGCAAATCTCCAGATTATTTTTAGTAGGTCTTTTTAATGGAAAGTAAGGAGTAACCTTTGCATCAATGATATGACTGTGGGCTTTGCTTTTGTTTTCATGGAACTGAAGAGAGCAGTAGATAAGGACAGATTCCTCGTTAGCCAAGGAAACATCCCAATTGGGCTAATAGTGTTATTAGTGTTGTGGTTTATAAAGAACAAGTATAAAGGGGAATCAGGTTTGTGGCTTTAATTACATACTTATTCATGATAGATTTTTGCTTTTGTCTTTGAAAAAAAAGATTAATTTTTATGGAAACATGTTTGAAATACGCTGAAATCCTAATCAAGTAAATAAATCAATAATAAGCATCATCCTTTGGGGATCTTTTTTCTTGGAACACATGGTGTTCATCAAGAAAACCCAAATCTGTCTAGATGTTTGGAACATGCTTTGTATAAGTTGAGGAAAAACTGGAGATGAAAAAGGCTCAGCTATTAAAGACTGCTTTCAGATCTTCCTAATGGCACACGTGTGAGACTTTTTGAACAATAGGTCCCTCTTCCAGCTGTGAGTACTGTTTATACACATATAAACATCTAAAAATATAATGCAGAGATGGCTGTGATTTAGGGCATAAACTTGTCCTTTATCCTGAAGTCATAATTCAGTGCAACAGATATCTTTTGCCTAACTTAATATAATATCCAGAGAGGTTGAATGCAATTCCTTATGTGAATTTGGGACTTCACTTTTTCCTGGCCTATGGTAGTTTTATGTTCTTCTTGATTTGAAACATGCTGTAACAGTGTCGCTAGATTAGTCTTCTTCCAGTAAAAAGTTTCTGCATATTCTAGCTTTTTCACTAGCCAGAATGAAAAAAAAAAAGGAATTTCAGAACACCAAGAGAAATCATGATGTTTTAAAGCTACAGCAAATTCAGTGACATCCTATTTTGTTTTTGCTTTACCCTTCCATTCCTTGAAGATCTAGTGGTTGCTGACTGATGGCCTGCATTCAGCAGATATTTTATCTACAGCATTGCATAAGGAAAATGCTTAGAAGAGGAGTAAGGCTCACATTACCATTGATAGCACGACTGCTGCTACATCAGTTGCTTCTGATGTTGTCATGAACATTTAAACAAAGAATGATGCTGAGGTCCATCTTTCTTTTCTCCTTTGCTGTTCTTCTTGTTCATCCTCCAGCAAATAAATAAATCCAAGAAAAAAAAAAAAATCCCAGAGAGAGATTTCTTCAGTTTTGTTTCTCAGCCTTGATTATACTCTTGTATCGAATGCATCACAAGCAAGTTTGCTGACAATACCAAACTGGAAAGTGCTGTAACCTCCCTTGAGGGACGAGAGGCCTCGCAGGGGGGTCTAGGTAGATTGGAGCATTGAGTAATCAATGTATGACAGGAGATTTAACAAGAACAAATGCCAGCTTCTGCACCTGGGATGGAGGAATGTCAGGCAGAAGTCTGAATTGGGAGAGCAGGGGCTGGAGAGCAGCCCTGCAGGAAGGGGTCTGGGGATGCTGGGTGACAGCAAGCTCAACGTGAGTCCACCGCGTGCCCTGGCAGCCAGGAGGGCAAACCCCATCCTGGAGTGCATCAAACACAGCGTAACCAGCTGGCCAAAAGGGGTGATTATTCTGCTCTATTCAGCACTGGTGTGGTCTCACCTTGAGTATTGTGTGCAGTTCTGGACCCCACAACTTAAGAAGGATGTTAAGGCACTTGAATGCATCCAGAGGAGGACAACAAAACTGGTGGAAGGGCTGGAAGGCATGTCCTGTGAGGAGCAGCCAAGGACTCTGGGCTTGCCTGGTTTGGAGAAAAGGAGGTTGAGGCGTGACCTCATTGCCCTCTACAGTTTCCTGAGGTGGGGAAGTGGAGAGGGAGGTGCTGATCTCTTCTTCGTGGGACCTGGTGACAGGATGCATAGGAATGGTTCAAAACTCCATCAGGTGGGGTTCAGACTAGATCTTAGGAACCATTTCTTTAACAAGAGGGTGGTCAGACACTGGAACAGGCTCCATAGAGAGATGGTCAATTCCCCATGCCTGTCAGTGCCTTAAAAAGAGGTATTTGGACAATGCCCTTAATAATGTGGTTTAACTTTTGGTCAGCCTGGAAGGGATCAGACAGTTGGACTCTCCTCTCCTCTCCTCTCCTCTCCTCT
>NW_010528396.1:18646-23506 GCF_000687285.1 Phaethon lepturus | reverse complement strand
TAGGGGAGCGGGTGCGTGAGGCCGCGCCTGCCTCTGGGGCGTCCCGAGTGAGGGGCTGCAAGCAGGGCTTCCCCCTCCCTGGTGCACGGGTGGCCTCAGGTGTGCTGCAAACCCGCTGCCCTTCATCACCTGCTCTCCAAAGCCGGCTGCTTGTTTTGTCTGATAGTTGGAAGTAGCACAGTCAGTCTCCTCCAACAGCCAGAATTACCCATCCTTTTTCGGGGAGACTGGTGCTGTACCAGCACAAAAAGTTCTCGCCCAAGCCGGTGAAGCATGATGCCACACTGGCTTGTGCACCCTCCCTCTGGACAGCTTTTAACCGTAGTGTTCCAAGAGAGCATACCTGGCAAATGGAGCTGTTTTTAACAAATTAACATCTCAATTTGCTGAAAGTTAAGTAACAAAGACAATAGAACAGTTATTTGTTTCTATAGAAACTAATACTTAGGCTGTGATTGTATCAAGATTTGATTTTATTTTTTTTAACCGGAATTTGCTGCTTCTGCAGCCTGCTCTTGCTTATTTTCAGGAAATGAGAAATTTAGAAAACTGGCTTGGAATTTTTTAGCATGTGAGGAATGCTGGCAATCACATGATAATGGTACAAAAAAAATTCTAGAATGTAGTTCAGTGAGTTATTATTCATTTCTGAGGCTGTGTAATCATAAACCCTAGAAATCTCAATTTGTTCCTCCACTATCAAATCTAAGGAGTTTTGCAACTTGACATCTTCCATTCCTCTTTCTTCCTGGCTCCTTCACTGGTACAGCCGAAAGCAGCTAATAGAAGAATCAGCTGATGTAGCTGCTTGCAGCCCCAAGATTTAGGGAGTTTGTGACAAAGTTGGTTTTTTTTCAATGCAACCATCATTAACATGAGGAAATGTGTTAAGGAGAAGAAATACTCAGTTTATGTGTTCCAGGTTTCTTATTCTCAGACACTGTTTCCCCATATTTTCCATTCTCAAGTGACAGTGATACTCAAATGGATTCAGGAATACAAATAAGTAATTTAGCTTATCCTACAAGGAAAATCCTAACAGGTTTCTGAAAATACACAAGGCATGGAATAGGAGTCATTCTGTTCAGTAGTGACACAGTGCAGTAGCTGTGCTTTTAAAAATAGGTAGATCCATGATTTACCTTTTTTTTTTTTTCCTGTTAGGACAGAGCTAAGAGTTTTTTAATGATTTAGTTTTGCAATTGATCATAGCAAAGTTAGTTTTGCTCTGTTGTTTTTTTTTTTAATGTCTCTATGCTTTTCCTGAAAGAATTTGTGTTGTATATTGCAGTGGGAGATTCTTCTAAGCTGTCTCAACCTCAGTCATTTTATCAGAATCACTTTCATGTTTTGATAATCACCTGAAGAACCTAGTTGATCTAGTTGATTTTTTTTTTTTCTGGACAAAAATGGAGTATTTGCCTTTGACAGTCATTCCTCTTTTCCATTGAACTGTAGGAAGACGGGCCGCATGAAGTCCTGCAGTAGGTCTTGTTGCATCCTTGGCAATGCTTTCAAGAATTTTTGGTAGGATTTGGGAAGCTCCAGATACTTGTTTGCTCTTGGGATCAAGATCTAGTTCTCCAAAGCGTTTACATTTCCAAATAACGTGACTTGTTCACTGGAGTTCTCTTAGGGGCTAGGCATAAGGAAGAGATTTCAATTACTCCCTTCCTTCCACCCTTCACACACAAGCTTTAAAAGTTAACAGGTTATGGAAACCTATTAGGAAAAGAGCTGGAAAAGCCCAAAGGGGGCACATGTCTGTTAGAGCTCAGCAGTCTGCTGCTGGCATTTCCAAGTAATCCTTTTCTGTAGCTTTATTTACATTATGACTGAACCCCAGTTTTAGCTATTGCCTGTGGTTGTGCCAATGCAAACACTCAGCTTAAGCAAAAATGAAAAAAAAATTAAAGTTGATTCCACTGGAACTTGTGCTTAGAGCCAGAATAAACTTGAGTAGTGCAAATGTCAGCTTTTGTTCACACTAAGAGTTTCTACTGCTGTCTAAAATGGCAACTAGTCCTAAGTGTAGAAGGACACAAAACCAAGCGTTCAGATGACTATTTTGTTATTCTGGCAGGAGTTTGTAACATGGTGGAAGTTTCAGCGCGCTGTCAGGAGCGCCCGTGTTTCTCCAACAAGGATGCAAAGCTGCAGCTTACTGGTTGACTGTTGGGGTATGGGTAAGTGATAACGCATTGAATGCCTGTCTTGTCCACTGATGCGTGCGTTTGAAGATAATCATGCAGGTAACAGACTTTGATGGTCCTTTAGTTATCTGAAATGATTCCAAATAGAATTGCTTTCTGATGGTAGAACCACTCATTCTTACAACTTCTGTTTTTTTAGGAACTTCAGAATAGAAGACTTTTCCGAAGTTGTCTGGATTGTCTAAGTCTGTTGGATGACAACATCCGATATGCAAATAGTATTTAAAAATTTGCATTTACTAAGTCATTAAAAAAAACAAGAACACAACTAGATTTTCTTTCTTTACAGAATGTAGCTTTAAGACAGGACTTCTGTCTTGGCCTAAGAAATTTAGTTCCCTGTGTTGCACAACACCTCGCTATATAGATGGTGCTATTTTCAGGCCTACTGATAAAACAGCAGCTTCCATAGGAAGGTGCAGCTATAAATACACCAACACCCAACCAGCAGAACAAGTTCCTTGTTCCTTGCTGGTATACTTGTCTGTGCAAGAATTTTTGCCAGCTTGGAAATACCATATAAAATAACTGCTGTGGGATCGTTGCTATCGTGTCTGAAATTGAGTTTTGGGGAGCGTCAGCATTTCCTGACGTTTTCAGACTGGTAGAAGCGCTTGGGTTGGAAGAGGCCTCTGGAAGTCATCTCGTCCAACCTCCTGCTCCACACGTATCCAAGTCCAGTAGATCAGGAACTTTCCCATCGGGAATGGTTTCCTAATAACGTGCACGGGGACGACATATTCCCGACTGCTTGCTAAACTCACTCAGCAGCTGCAGGCCTGGTGGTTTGGACGGAAGTCTGTTAGTCCTAAGGGAGAGGACCCGCTAGAGGTGGGAGGATTAGGGTAGGAGCACTGCAAGGGACTTCGCTCTGTAAACGGTGCAAGCAGATGCTGGCAGGTGTACCCCAGGCAGCTGATGGGGTGTGCTGAAGTCGGGGAGGAGACCCTGAGCAGAAGTAAAAGCTAAGGAGAGCCCCAGTACATGCTTTCCAGGCTGTTAACTGCAGATGTCAAGAGAGATGACATCAGGCTGGCAGCATGAGATTGTATTTTGCTGTGGAAGAAGTGAGGCCAGCATTCCTGGAAATGTCAACAAGAATGCTGTGCAGAAAACTGCAGCTTCTAGATTATTCCCAAGGCTGAGCAGAAGTTCCTGTAGTGAGCAATAAAGTACATTGCGAAGAAAGAAGTTTTATTTCCAGCACCTTGTGCCACGAACTGAGGCAAAGCACGGGCCTCGCTGCCTCTTGGCAGGTATAGCATAAGGGTAGTTTGTTTGGAGCTGGGAACACCAGGCTTCTAAACCACATCTGTGTGTTTTGCAACACAAGTACCTGCATAGTTTGCAAGTTAACACTAGAAATCTAACAATTCCAGCTGAGGAGGACTGCACTGCCTGACATTTGCTTTCTGCTGTCCTGGGCTACGTTTTGTCATGCTCATGTCCCAGGTTGTCATAACCTGATATTTTTAATGTGTTGCTTGTTTATGACAGCTGAAACTTCATCTTGATGCCAGGTATTAAGTGTTTAGAATCTCTTATTTTCTAACTTGCACCTGGCTGTCAAGTGAAGAGGTCACTGTAATAGAAAAATCATTTGTCTTGTGCGCAAAATGATGCTGGTCATTAATAAGTATTGTTTAAGACCACAAAAGATCAGGTAGATTAGTAAGGTTCAGAGCTGATGAAAACTTGTTTCCCATGGATTTTTTCTTAACAGTGAGTGCTTTGGTGTCTAATAGTGCACATACCATTTCTCTCTGTCCTGTGGATTCTCCAGCAACTAAAACAGGTTGAGCTTGGCTGCAGTCTTTCCCTTTGCTGTAGTACTAATCGCTTCTCCTGCCCTCTCTCTGATCCTTGGGTCAGTGAAGCTAACAGAGACCTCTGAGACCAGAACCTCATGTCAAAGTTTGGTTGAGAGAGACTTGGATGTTCAGAAGTTAATATGGTGAGCTAGACACTTTGACACACAGCCTGCTCGTATAACAGTTGCTACCGCACGCAGACTGAAATCTATCTGTTTAAAATCAGGCAATACTGCAGATACCTGATCTCCCTTCCCCTTTCTTGCCTGGCTCTGCAATGAAGGACTCCTGGGCTAGAAATTATGATTCTGCATCCATTTCTTCTAGTCAGGGTTACTTTCTTCTGGTATGGAGAGTTTGCACAGTATGTCAAGGATCGAGGTGACGTCTCTGCGAAGTACTCAGTGAGATCCATCAGTATCTGGCAGACTGAAGTTTTGTTTTGGGTCCCTAACCTTTTGGCAGATCCCTCACTTGACACTGCTCCTTGCCCTTGTTGTAGCCCCTCACCTGCATCCTTCTCTTCCAGCTCCCACAGGGACACTTTTGAACACCTCTTCTTTCAGAGTAGGCATCCAGGACATCTCTCCTTGCCCAGGCCCAGACACAAAATTTACATGATGGCTTTTGTATGCGTAGAACAGCCCTGTCCACTGACAAACGTGGCTGAGTTTGGCAAGAGGAGCTCACCAGGCAGCCTGGGTACCATGCAGGAGCTGAACGTCCTGGGAACAGAGGCTATGGATAGCCACCTTGTGCGACCGTCCCTGGAAGGCAGCGTGGGCAGAGCTCGCATGCACAGTGTACGTGGTGGGTGTATCTCTGAGGCTTTGTGT
>NW_010528396.1:16368-18615 GCF_000687285.1 Phaethon lepturus | reverse complement strand
GCATTCCTGTACAGGCAGCTGAAAAGCAGAGTTATGCTAGTTTACATCAGAGCAGCTTCCTATAAGCTCCTGGTAAGGAAAGACAGAATTTGTTTGAACTTTAGCAACCTAAAAGGGGGGCATGTGGCCCTAGCAGGTTGTCTGGGGTTCTCTGTGGAATTGGCTTCTCCTGCTCGTCTGTCTGGAGGCTGTCAAGGGAGCCTGGGTGATTAACTGGGACAAAAAAGGGGTTTTATTTCCCTGTTAGTTCCATTCGATTGGGTTAGTTACTCTTACCTTAACCATATTTACCTTCCAAAGTGGCAGTTTTGAAAAAAAAATTGCCTTTATAAATTGTGAGGGTGAATTACATTCACAGCAATAGTTCTCTATGGCCTTGATTCATGTACTACCTTCCAAAATTATTGCAGAGTAAATTTGTTTCTGGCAGGGAAAGGAGTGGAGACCTTCCAGGGCAAAAGCAAATGAATTATTCCATGGACTCCAGTGGGGCAAGGATTTACCTTCCTGTGTACTAGCCTGCTTTCTAGCCGCTGTTCCTCTGCCATCAAACAGCCACCTGACATAGACAGCTGTTGATAATACAGAAAGAAATAGTAGGTAGTTCTTGCATTTGGTTTTCATTCCACTTGAAACATTACAAAAATTCAAAAAACTCAAGAGGAGTCAACTCTAAAGGAGTGGGTGCTGAGATAAGTTTCGAGCCCAAGCTCCTGGTTTGAACACTAACACAGGCACACAGAGAGAGAGCTGAGCTGCTCGTGAAACAGCTCTGAAGCAGCCTCCACGTACAGCTGGCATTGTAAACGAACCAGGGGCTGTGTCATTTGAGAAGTGATAAACAGTGGCTGTTCAAGAGAAATTTGGCCTGCGCCAAATGAGTGTACACAGAGGCTGCAAATTCAGCAGCCCCTCTGAAACAGCTCTTCCACGTTTCAGCAGCCAGACGCTCCTGTCACGGGTGCGCAGGCAGGGTTTCGAACACAGTTCTCCAGGAGCGAAAACCTTCTTATATCTTGGAATACCCCAGTCCCTTTAAATGATGGGCTTTGCTTTCAGGAAAGATCTCACCATTCTGCTAAAAATGTTGTGAGCTTTTTTCTTCTTTGTCTTCCTCCCCTTAAATCACTCAGGGCTTTTACATAGAATAGGATGGCTGTTTTTTAACTGTTCCTCCGTGTCCCTATAGCGTATTCCCAAGCTGAGAACATAATTGCAGCAGGTCATCACAACCCATTGTGGAAATGATTAAATGTCAGAAAACATAGATGTTGACTACATGTGGAGAGAAGCAACTCTAACAGATGGAAGTCCCATGAAATAAGGTTACGGGATTTTTATGGTGATGGAGCTTCCATGCTGAAAGGGAGGAAAAAAAGTGCAGTGGGGGCAGTGGGCAATAGGAGATGCAGTACATGGAGTCCTGGGTTGGGAACTGCTTCAGTAGTTAGCATTTAGCTTCAGTGAAACTAATGGAGGAAAGCACGTACGAGTAAATAGTCTGGAAGGTTTTTTTCTATTGCCGTGTAAGAGGAAAGGGACACGGTTAACTGATGGATGAACATTTTGTTGTGAGTAACAGCAATTACAACACTTGTCTGTTGTGTATACCTGCGTATGTGTTGGTGTGTGTATATTTATATAGATAGGTAGGTAGTTAACATGAAACTGCAGGCAGATTTGCAAATACAGAATTACTTGCTACTGACTGAACATACAGGTAGTTTCACTTGCAATGAATGTTGCCTACTGCTATAAACCGAGATGAACTGAGGTGTTTGTATATTTATCAGGCTTTAATTATTGGTCTGAAATGTTTAATACTGCATATCTGCCTTTGTCTATTCTTTAACAGACGTGTCAAGTAAAAGGTTCAGCTATTGCAAAAGGCGAAGGTAGAAAAAGATGGCCCTAAATCATCTTTGAAACATATTATTGAAGACCATAATGACACTCGAATCTGAAGGAGAGCATTGAGAATATTACTGCTTGCAGGAAACTTCAAAGTTCACCTGAATTTGGGTTATGAGCACTGGGCAAAAGAAAAACTGAACTAAACATACCAGGTAGAAACTTGTTAGCATTTGACAGATCTGTTCACTCAGGATTACAGACCTACACTTGTCCTTTTCCCCGTACAGCTTGTACAAGCTATCTAGACCCAGCTAGATTTGCCTAAAGCTTTCCCTGACGCGGTGTGCCCGGCTGGCAGGGGAGGAGGCAGCAAGCCCTCCTGCCCCTCCTGCC
>NW_010528396.1:0-16337 GCF_000687285.1 Phaethon lepturus | reverse complement strand
GCGCCTGCGGGCCCCCCTGCCGGCGGGGAGCTGGCGTCGAGTGGGAAATGACTTCTGGTGTCGCCTAGCTTTTGGGACTGCAAAGTCAAGAGCACAAATGCGTTGTTTTGGGACGTCCCATTTCGAAATGCTGTAAATTTTTAGCGCAGAAATTACGGGTCTTTGCCTGAGGAATGTACAGAAGTTTATAATATGTAAGGCACTGGGGTGGGAGTTCAGATAGGCTTCAGTCATAACGACAGGTGAGTTTACTGTTAAATATATGTCTTATCCATTTGGCTTCCTATTTCGTAGGATTTATTCTGCTGCTCTGATAAACTATGATTTAAAACATGCTGAAATGCCAGTTCAGGCTAATAGCCCCTTCTCCCACACATCACTGCAAGTAGAAGACACTGTGCTTTGTATCTCTCTCCCCAGATGAGGGAGAGAAGAGCTGAGAGGTACGGGGCTCAGCCCGCAAAGTCCGACTCACAGGCTGTCAACTGAACTCAGAGTGCGAATCGGATCCAGGCAATATACCTGAATTTAGGTGTCTAACCTCCTACTGTAGTCAGTGGAGACTTAATTACGGCAATGGAGCAGGGAGCGTGATTCAGCTGATGAAACATAGGTATCCGTGCTCTGGTGAGCTGAATCCCTCATGGCAGCGGGAGGTGGGACACTGAGCTCACACCGGTGTGTGCCGACACCTCTGGCTACACATCTGGAGCCTGGAGGTAAGCCCGTCCCCGACAAGGACGCGCTGGTGACAGGGATGCAGTCTCCAGCTGCTGGCATTGTTTCTGCAGTTTACTGAGAAGGATGGGCTGGACTCCCCTCCAAAGGCTGGAGCTGCTGAGCCTTCCAGATGGTTTGAGTGTGTAGGCCAGCGTCAGCCCCTCTGTGTGGGGTGGGTGAGCTTGTTAGACCTTATGTAGGGTAGTCAAAATGGCACCGGGAAAGAACGCCCAAGGCTCTGCGATAAAGAAACAACATTGCCCTGTTAAAATTGTGTTTACAACCTCAGCTGACGAGGTCAGACAAATAGACTTAACCGAGCCTTCTTAGTGCATGAAACGTTAATATCTGCCACTTCTTTTTGAAGCTATGTTTTAGATTTTATTTTCCAGACAAAAGAGTCATTTAAAATTATGCAAATGAGCTGCCAAACGCAAGGCATTATGCAGATTAGTGGAGGCAGGCAGCAGAGCGTTAACCCTCGGAGGTGCGGCTCGCTGCGGAGGGAGCAGCGCCGCAGCAGCGCCGAGCGAGCTCGTTTCAGCCCCCGCGCTCTCTAATTGCAGCGCTCCTGCGGCAGGGCCTGAGGTGCGAGGCTAACCCTCCTGCACACGCCTGATTAACAAGTGGGTTTAGGTTGATGGAGGAGGTGTATTTGCTGCCATGTTCACCTGGCAAGCTGTACCCGAACCCAGCCCAGGCGTCTTGGAAAGGACAGGCGCCGTGCCTGTTGGCCGCTGTTTCATACAAGTTGTTTTCCAGAGTATTTGAAGTGACTGTCACGAGAGAAATATTAAATTGCTTTTCAAATGTCAGCAGTGCAGTAACACTTCAAAAACAATTGACGCTGTCAGCTAGAAGTCCTCCTGGCTCGCTGGGCTGGCTGGCGTACACAAGATGTGGCAGCAGCCTTGACTTCCTGGAGAGGAAGGCTATTAAAAGAGCTACATGTTGCGCTAATTTGTGGGTTCACTAGCTCATTATCCCACCCAGCTATAAAGGTGTTGGGAATGACTCTCAGCCAGGAACAGATGGGTTTTGATAGAAATCCAGGGCCTGATGTGCTCTGGCAGTTTGCCCTGATCCCCGCCACGGATGCCAACAGCTGACATAGCCGCACTGGTGCAAACGCTAGTGCTGCGCAAGAGGTACGACGGTTTGTAGCAGTGGAGTATGGCAAATGGCAGGAGCTGGCAAATCCCCAGCACGCACGAGGGTGTAAGTGCAGCTTACCTCTGGGGGAGATGGCTGGTGCTGGGTTAAAGTAGTCGTGGTGGCAGCCAAGCCTGAGGAGAAAGGGAGGGAGTTCACGCAGGGTGGTTTTGGAAGGGCTGGGTTTGTGCCTCGGCTGGGTCCAGGTGGGATGCCAAGCCCCGTGCATACGGGGTCTGTTCAGCATCCAGCAGGGATGGATCCCGCTGAGGGCGGGAATGAGTCTGGCTGCAGCATGGCGGGACTTGATTCCACATTTCCTCTTGCACGTGGGTCGCTCACGGCTCCGAGAGCTCACAGAGCAGCGCAGGTGCCAAGGAAAACACCAAGGCACTTGGCATTCGCTTTCCAGTCGCTAAGTTGGGGGGCGATGGCTAATTTTTTCCCTCTGCTATCTTTGGAGAAATATTTATTTGTGTAATGAATTACTTCAGTAAGAAATAATGTCTCAGTGCTGCTCTCGGAGATGGGGTTAAGCTGGGTTCCTTTCCTGCATCCCCTTACACACAAACTCTTCCAAGTTTGCTCCACTCACCAAATTGCTCCCTCGCTTCCTTTCTGGTTAAGGGGATCGTTTCAAGCTGACTGTCTGAGCCAGTACAAAAAAACTGAATAAACTCTTCAATGTGTTCAAACCTGGATGCTCTCAGTGAATTTACAGACTTAAGTAAAACCTATGGCAAATTTTTTACTGCGTACACATGCATGCACATGGAGGTTAACACGGTTTAGCTACTTTGGTTTTGCTTGTTTTTAAGAGCATTTTTGGCTCAGAAGTTTGATGTCTCTCACGTATTTGGAAAGATTGTCCCAAGCACATGATCAACATCTGTTGGTTTCAGATGTGCCAGAGGAGCTCAGCAAGAATGTAATAGATGCAGAGATCAGAAAAAATGTTGGTCCTGTGTCTCTTTTTTTTTTTTTTTTTTAAAAGATGGATTGGGAGCTTCCCTGCCACTCAGCAATTTGAGCAACAGATTGGTGATCTGCTTAGTGAAAAAAAAAAAGCAAGGAACCCACCTACGTTAGTTCAGGTTTTTGTTAGTTTTGGAGGGAATAGCTGAAGAGGATGTAAAACAGACACTGCTGCTGTACTGTGCTTGCCTTGCCAGCTTAAAAGAACGAGTTTAAATAGGCGGAAGTACTGTTTTATGATGCCCCACATCTCAAAACAAATCTGAGCACGAAGACGGTGGAAGGAAGTTGCTAGGAAACCTCCCAGTGCGCTGGGGAGGTTTTGCAGCGCGGGCACCTGTAAGAGAGCCGTCACCACCTGCCAGCCCAGGCATTTCCCAAAAACTGCAGCGCAAATCTGTAATCCACGTTCATTTCCAGAAATGAAGCATCAGGAAATGCCTCACAATCGTTCTAAATCAGCACAGCTTCGGGGGACTGTAAGCCGTTCCCAGAGCCATCCCTGAAGACTTGACACTAAGGTCCTGTCCACACTACCGCTGAAGCCCTGACCTCTGTGTTCAGGCAAGTCTGCTTTGCTAGCACGTGTCTGCAGGCATCTTAACTAGGTTCTTAGGACTGAGCCTTGCTCCCTGGGCTCTAGCCTTGCCCGCGCTGAGATTTCAGTAAGGTAACTGTAAGCCAGACCAACCCTCTGGAGGCAGGGCCACCCAGTCCCATCTCTTTTGCCCTTGGTCGCGGGGTGGGTTTTGCCAGCAGAGATTTCAGGCAGGCATGCTGCCAACTCAGGCGGTCTATCTGCATGGGGATGCTCCAGAAAGCTGAGGTGAATCAGCTGAAAATGTTAAAGCTGCAGGTCCACAGTATCAATGTGCACATGTTAAAGCCCCCCTTTCTGTACTAAGTAGCCATAACTGTGATATCTCAATCCTGTTAACACTTGGTTTCTGTCCTATGGCTACTTCATAGCTGACCACAGCTGTTTCTAGAAGGAAACTGGTAGCTGAAAGATTGGAGGGTCATCAAGGACATGTTTTTTTCATTTGTCATGGACTCACCTGTCAGTCCAGCTTGTGACTGGGATAAGAAGTAAGGAAAAGACATCAGGTATAGCTAGGAATGCTTGTCTGTACACTTCCTCAGTAGCTTTTTCAAAAAATGGGCAATGTGAGGCACAGTGATGGAGTGATGGCTGCCGTGAGCACGATGAACCGAGCAAGTTGGCCATGGTTTAAGAGTCTCTGTGAAATTCCCTCTGTGTGGGCATCCCCTCATGGTGCAGCACCGGCACATTCCCGCCTGCCACCACCCTTCCTCACTATGTCGCAAAAGCCTGCCCAGCGCATTCCCCACTCCTCCCTGCCCACCTGCCAAGTTGACCCATCATGGCCAAAAGCCATTATCACTCAGAAGATGGACCCTGGGATCACCACTCCTTCAAAGATGTGCAATAAATTGAGAGAAACCAGGAATATATGTTCAGGCTGAGGATGCTCCTTTGAAGAAAGGTTAGTTTTGAAGCAGGGATTCATTGCACGGCAAGGGGGGCACTCCAGAGGAGATGTGATGCTGGGATGTGATGCTGATACTTGAAGTGTGGCTGTTACAGGAGTTTCCATTCTGGTTTATCTGCTCTCTTGACACAGAAAAAAGGAAAGATCCAGACCTTCATTTTAATTTTAAAAAAGCTCTTAGGAAATCCTTTTTTACACAACATATAATTAACGTATGGAGTCAGCCCTGGATATTCCTTGCAGGTTTAGACTAGCTCTGCACTCGATGGTCTAGCAGTTCGTCGGCTGTGTCCCCATGTGATGCTGGGGGAGAAAGGGCTCCAAGACATTCTGTCATCGCAGAAACTCAGTTGTTAATTTAAAGAAAAGTGTTTTCTTCCAATACAGTTTCTGGAACAGGAAAACTTTGCAAGAGATATAGCAATATTTGGAGCTTTCCTCGTTCAGAGCAGGTTTTCTGCATTTCAGAAAGGATTACGTACCCGCACAGAAAGCATTTCCCGTGGTGTTAGCTGGAGTAAGGTTACATCCAAAGCCTCTGGGTTCCCACACTGTGGGACTCAACAAGCAGCACCCATTTCACCTGCTTTAACAGTGTGGGTGCCCACACCTGAGCTAGTTCCCAGCACCTTCTTTGCGGCCAGTGGGGAGAAACGGGCACCCGACGGACTGTGGAGCTGCTGGTGGGATTAACCGTGCTCTCTCCTCCGCTGGCTGCAGAGGACATTTAGAGGGGAGTAGCTGTGTTTGCTGTAGAGGTTTGAAGTGAAGTGAGTGAATCCCACCACGGTGCCTGCTGACCGCAGCCGGGGAGCTGTCGGCCGTCCCCGCTCCCAAGGCAGCACCGCCCTGGACGGGGCGCCGGGCGCCTCGCAGGTCCCGCTCGGTGTCGCAGGGCTGAAGCAGTCGCCTCTCGCAGCCGCTCACCCCGCCCCTTGGGTAGGCACAGTGGCCCTCGAGCAAGGATGTGCTCCTCCTGTGAATCACCTCCTCAGCCGCGGATGTTAGTGCGTCGTGACGTGCCTGTTGGGTCCCTGCCGCGGCCGCGGCCATGTGCCTAGCGCCGGTGCGGAGCAGAGCAGTACCCGGGCAGGTCCCGCTCGGACGCAGAGCTGCTGAGTAGCGAGGAGGAACAGGAAAGGCAAGTTCAAAGGCGGGTGTGACACAACGGAAAAGGTGACGGCAGTAACACCAAGCCGGCAGCGACAGCGGCTGGTGCACGTGGTAGGCACGGCCCCGTGTGACCCACTGGCGTCCATTGGACCCCTCGCATCAGGACGTGCTGCAGCAGCACCGTATCTCCAGCTGGAAATGAGGGAGGGACTTCTCCAGGGCATCCAGCACAGGCAGGACTGTTAGAGCTGTGCTCATCACCACAACATCCGTGGGCATAGGTACTTGCCTCTTCCAAAGCAGCAGCCCTCTCCGACCTGAGCCTGGGAGGTGCAGAGCATCTGCTGACGTATGCCCTGACGTATGTGGGCCACCTCAGAGATCAGTGCTTCTAAAAGAGTGTGATCGTTATGGGTCATCAAAGCACAGGCTTAATTTTAAACTCCTCAGTAATACAAGAAGGTACTGTCTGACCCTGTCTCCCACCCTACCAGTGCTGCCAAAGGAGGAGGGGAAGAATGGAAATTTTATGCAGTGGCGTATGGAGGGATTCAGAATTCAACTGAAATAAAGATGGTGAGAACAACGGCTTTGTCTGGTCTTTGATCCCTTTCACAAATACAACCGCCTGGATGTGGTTCGAGGGGTCTCATGCTGTGGCCCAGGGTTTTTGCAATCACTGCTGGCTGGAAGTGCTCATCAGGCCGATTCGTGCATTTTTCCAGTCTGTTTTATAATACAACCGAATTACAGTTCCTGCGTTGTAAGAGATACTTCACAGGTTTCTTGGGAGAGGATGCCAAGTCTCAAGGCTAACTTTTTTTCTCTTGAAGGAGAATTTTGCCGATTTTAACTCTTAAACCATTTAATTTGATGATTTACCCCCACGAGGATTCAAGCAAATCTTGGATAACAACACCTCACAGAGATGGCTTGCGCTCTTCCTCCTCCGTGTGCAGCTGCAGTTCAGTGAGGTGTTTGCCTGTGCTACCATCAGCTGCGCTGAAGCTCCAGCCCCCGTTAGTAAGAGCCGTTGTGGCTTCACGTAGGTTAGAGAAGTTTACTTGTAGCTTCAGAACGGGCTTCATTTGGGGATGACTCAGTTTTTGTGTCCAGGTGTTCCCCAAATTGGAAACCAGCGATGGAAAAGTGGAAAAATAGGATGAAAGAAAAATTCATAAATTGAGGAACTTCATATTTCACAACACTTAAGTGGTGTAAGCGTCTCTCAGAGAGAGGCACGTCAGGACGTACCTGATGCCTAGAGGTATTTCCAGGTAGAGGTTCAGATCCCTGTGACCAGCCCTAAGCCAGCCTTTCCTTGTGCTCGTCACTGTTGCTAGTGCTGCAGAAAGAAGCTACCAGAAGCTCTTCAATTTTAACCACTGGGTTATTTACATCTGCTTTGAGGACACTGTAGATAAAATCTCTGAGGCCCTGTGATGGACTCACTGGAGAAAGTAAGGCTGACACAGGTCCCGTTTCACCACTGATAAATGGCCCGTGCTTAGTGCCATGAGGTAGAACCCGTACGTCTGCACAACTCGTCGTTCTGGGCCACTGCCCTTGCTGAAGAACTGCTTATCCTTCTTTAAATAGGGCAGAAAAGCTGGAGACAAGGAAGGCAAAATTAGGCTTGGGGTTTTCTTGTCATCACCAGAGCCCATGACTTTTTCTATCTGTGCAGGGAGAAGCTGTCACAGAAATGATGGGAGGCTGGTGGTGAGAACTGACCACCAGAGAAAGACATCTTTAGTAGTCTGGAGTGTCCAGCTGATGTTGGTGAGTGGTATAGATTTATTTGGAAACTCATTTCTCATGAAAACTGACAGAATTTTTTCTTCCCAGCAGAACAGATGAGAGTGGAAATGTTTCACATAATCACTGGTTTCACTGAGATATAGATACAACAAAATTATGAAGCACTTCAGGTCTTTTTCAACTTGGTACGAATCCCATAAAATATCAAAACACCAGCATCTAAACAAAGGGTGTCGATAAGCTTGGTTTCAATATTTCTATTATGTTCCAATCGGGAATGACACAAGATTTGAAATAATGAATTTTCCCAAGAAAACATGACTTCTGAGACTCATGCAGCTCTAAGCATCCTTGTGTAAGCTTCAAGAAGCCCAGTGATCCCTGCTGAGAGGCAGGTCTCCTCCTGTGCTCAGTGATGCTACAGCCAGTCCAGCACGCCCGCCGCAAAGGGAATCCTCATTCGCATCCTATCAGATGCTCGGGTCGTCTTCCAGGGCGGCAGCACCGGTTGCCAACACCATCTTTTGGGGAAGTACTTCCTTAAACACATTGATGGAAACGCAGAGGGCTTCACCGGCGTTTGAGTAACCTTGGCACATCTCTGACAAATGGGTAGGCCTTACCTTCATCCTGCAGAGAAGAAAACAAAAGGTGGCCATGGCACCTACAAGCTATTTTCTGTTGAAGTCAACATGGATATTGGAGAAATAAGAAGAGTTCTCATTAGAAGAGTTCTCATTAAAAGAGTTCTCTCTCCCATTGCACTAGCACCTTGATTTCTACTCCTGCAGCAAAGCTGAGTTTCATTTGTAGAGGACTGTCCTGAACAGAAGCTATTAACCAATAGCATAAAATGCATTTTTTTAATAGCAAATAAGACTTTGTCCTTTACATTTAGGTAGACAAGGTACCTCAAACGGAAGAACAAGACCCAGCAAATGCACTACATATTTGTTGCTCGGGCACCAGTGGCTCCTGGCGCTTGTTTTCAGATGGGAGTTTGTTCCCCCCGGGCCAAGTTGTGCACTGCTGGGTCGCACCCACCTCTTTCATTCATTCACCTGAGAGCTGGAAAGCACAGATAGCGGCCGTCTTCCGTCTTCCGCTGCTCCGCAATTTACATCTCTTCTGGGCGCCAGAGTCGCCATTTGCTGGGCTAAATGTTGGCTGAAAACAAAAGCTGAAGCAAGGGGATTTTCAGAGCGGCTTTAGGGCCTGAAGCCTGCTGCAGTCCTCCTGTTTGTCCTGCGGAAAGGTGACGTGGGTGCCTGGAAATGACCCCGGTTGTGACAGAGAGAAGAAATTTCAATTTGTCAGCAAGTTGTTCTCTTTAAGCACTGCAGCAGCTTTCAGGTACTACCTTGGAAAGGGTGGACTGGCTTGATGGAGGGAGAGAGGAGCTCTTCCGTGGCGTCACCCCCTCCAAATCCGCATGACGTGCCACGTGCAAGCAGCTGCTGTGAGTGCATCTTCCAAGCGATCGGCACTGCCCCGCCAGCACCGGGGCGATGGCGGGGTGCCACAGCCAGGCTGTTGCAGAGGCCAACACACCAGAGGGGCAGCGAGCAGGCAGAACGCCAGCGTCGTGGGGAGATGTTGGGACACCTTGGCGTTAGAAGAGGCTCTAGAAAGGGCAAGCTCAGTGAATGTGCACAACTGACATGCCATGACAGGCACGCCACGGGCTTTTGCTCTCTGAGGCATGGTGCTGCAGGGTGTTTCAGTCAAGATCCTGCGTACACACGGGGTAACGCATCTTTAGCAATGATGCTGGATACCGTGGTGCCCTGGAATGTGCTGGGGAAAGATCTGTCACTGCCTTAATTGTATTCAAACATGCAAAGCTGGAGTGAATAATACCATGGGCAGGTCAGCAATTAATTAACTATTTTGCTATAAAAGGGAAGGGTAACACTTATTTTCTTCCACCTGGCCTATTTAGACCAGAGCTTGTTAGGAAGAAGGACATTTATTCATTTAGGTGTAAGAAAGTGTGGCCCCACTCTCAGGTCCTCACCGCTACATGCCAGTGGGAGAGCAGAAGTGGAAGAGAGCCCAGGACGACGCAGGAAGCGTTATTTGAAAGGAAGACACCTTAGGACAGCACTGGGAAAACAAGGAAGAGAAAACGCTTTCGAAGTTGGCTAAGAGTCAGTGAGTCTGAGCAGCAGAGCGAGAAGTGAGTCAGTGTAAAATATTCAGCGAATCATTTCAATTTGAATTGAAGGAGCTCAATTGCTCCATTATGAGTATCAAGTGGAGAAAAAATTCCTTGAGGAAAGATGGAAAAAGCAGTTATTGATATAACATGAATATCTTTTCCCATGAAGGTTAAAGAGTGTTAAATAAGTTGGTGAAACCAAGAGGATATCAAAGGATCGTCTCTTTTACATAAACAGTGTGTTGGGAATCCAGAAATGCCATCCCCAGGAGTTAATTCTGCAGGTTGGTACAAGCAGTCAATGCCACTCCAAAGAGCAGGAGGCTGAGCTGGAGCCTGGTGCCCTGGGTCTGCTCCAAGCCCTTCAGCAATACTTGGCTGGACACATAGGTGCACAGTTACATGGCTAATTGCTTCCGTTCCGTATGGAAATTAGAAGAGGGGAAAACGATCATTATTATCCATTTGAGCACATGGTTACCTGATTTCAGCATGTGGCTGCAGTGCTCTGTATGCAGTCGCACTCTCAGTTAAACAACGTCTTGCTTTCTGTACAAGGGTTAGTCCAGACTGGGCTTAAGGAGATATCCTTACAGCACATTTAATAATGTGGCTGGGGCATTAAGAGATTCTGGCTGATACCTGTAAATCAATATGTCAGAGACTGTCAAAAGCTGATAGGTCTGAAAATACATTGACCAAACTCTGAATTGATCAGTACTTGCTGTACTTGATCTGTTCTTGCTCAAAGGAGACCTTTGAGCTCTGAAAGAATGGGCTAATTCAGGCATTATGTTTGGAAAGGCAACGATGGCAGAAGCGCTTCCAGCCCTTAGGGTTTGTTTTTGGTTTTTTGCAGGGGTTTTTTTTTGGTTTTCTGCAGGGTTTGGGGTTTTTTTCCAAGTTGTATGTCATTTAGAGTATCTTAAAGTCCATCTGCATGGCCTCCCCTGACAAGGTGGCCTCTGAGTGGAGCGTCTCCAGCTCCGTGCTGAGGACAGGGAGAGGCAGTCACATCTGGCAGTAAGCAGTAGTCTGAAGGACATCTTCCAGTTTCCATCTCTCCGCTCTGCTTTTACATTTTAAGAGAAAGGTGCTCAGCTTCATGGGTGTCAGGAAGATCTTGACAGCCAGGGCCCCTAAGGGGCTCAGAAACAAGGAGCCAAAGAACCTAGACTGTGGCTGGCTTAGCTGTGATGGGATGTTGCTGCTTTTAAGGTCATTGTGGGAATGAGTTCAAGACCACCTGTAAGACTGACAGGGGCCAGATCAGAGACGGATGCTGTGGTATATGTACTCCTCATCCTCACACCAGGTTAGAGCTGACTGTGCGGATCTAGGAGTGCAGCGGACTCGCAGCAGGAGGATGTATTATTCTGCTGATAAGAAAAGACAATTTCAAAATAGCATTTGCAAGTTAGGCTTGATAGTGCACTCACTTCTTTGACAGCCACAAATATGTTTCGTTGCCTAATCTTAGCAGAAGTCAAAATTCACCTTGACTTCACTGGACAGGGACCTGGTTAAGCCAAAACCTACTTTACCCTGGCAATTCTTCACAGCCCAGTAACAAGCCACACCCATGTATCAGCCTGTGGCCAGCAACTCACACATCACGTTTACAGCAACTCACACATCACGTTTACAGCACCATGTCACCTGCAGTGAAGGAGAACCATCAGAAGACCCTCTTTGCTAGGGGGAGTGCTGGGACTACCCCACCAGCAGCTGGAGTAACAAACCATGGCAGAAGTCCCTCCCTTCGGGAAACGGAGCTGAGATGATTTTTGAAGTGATGGGCAGCACACCTTCAAGGCAGAGTTGACCTGTGCTCAAAGCATTTCCCATCCTTCCACGTACCTTCTCAGCCATATTTGGTGCTCCTTTCAAGCTAGGCAGACCCACAGGAACCCAGGTGCCACTTCCCCGTGCCTGTGAAGTCACTAGCTCCGCAGTGGTGACATTGGCCAAGTCACCTGCACACGGTTGGTGACTCCTCCAGTCTCTGCCCCTAATTACCCCTCTGTGCCCAGAAGGGCAGACAAACTCTGCTGCAGCTCACGGGAAATAATTACAGAGCAGCTTACCTTCCTGCAGCACAGAGCTCTTCCTGGCACACCCCAGAGGCACTGGCAGCATTACTCATGACAGGTGACGTTTCCCAGCGTGATTCTCACACCCCAGCTCGGCCATCCAGCCTGCACCCACCTGGGACTGGTCAAGCCCAGGAAGGCACATCGCTGCCGGGGAGCTGGGAGGAAGAGGAAGAGTGGATGTGGCTCTGGCTGTGGGAAGCAGCCCATCAAGAAATGCTTGTTTAATGCATGGTGGATTACTCTGCCTCAGGACTGAGCTGCTTCGGTCAATTAACCTGCTCCTCGTGAGTCAGGAGCCCAACCCTCTATTACAGGGTTGCGTATTTTCAGAAATTGCAGAAACTTTCAGAAAAAGTAGCAGGCAGTTTGGAGAAGCTGTTTCACACTGGTGTGGCCCCACTTCCCATTTACTTATCTGGTTCCTGTGCTGCTTCCACAGCTCACCGGCTCCACCGGAGGTGGTCCAGCATGGTGCTGCCCTGGAAGATGTGCTCTCCCACTTTCATCCTCCCCTGATAAGGAGTGAAAGGCAAAGGCTGGTGATCTTTCATGCCAGCCTTGCTGCAGAGATGCCTTCTTAGCTACTCCACTCTTCATTCTCTTAACCTGGAGATGCCTTGAGTCTCCCTTGCTGCTCTGCAGGAGAGGATGCACGCCTCTGATGGAGACCCGGCAGCTTCAGAAATGTCCCTTCAGCTGCTTATGGTGATGCTGTAAGATATAGTGATGCCTTCATCGAGTGATGCCTTGATCGAGTGATGCCTTCAGGGTGTCAATATCACAGTTGTGGCGGAGAGAGCGAGCTTGCGTGCTGTCCTTGTCTGGTCACATGTGGTGGTAGCACACAGCTGAGGGGCTGCCCTCACCCCAGCCCACAGGTAGGCTAGAAGAAGCTGGGGCATGGGACCTTCATTATCTAGCCCTGCTCTGTGGAAAGAGGTGAAAATCCCCCCCGATGGAGTCTATGGCCACCATTTCTCCCACAAGGCACCATGTGAGCTCTTTTTTGGGGGTAGTTTAGCATGACAAACGCCATGGTGAGGGGAGTAGCCCATAGCCCAGTGTCACCCTAGAGGCCCATGGAAGTCCCTGTGGCCCTGTGAACTGATGCCCACTCAATGACAAGCCCGGCACATGAACTCAGCAAGCTGTTCGGCACTGGAGGAGTTTGACTGAGCACTGAGTTGTCTAAGACGTTGTCCTTAGCTGCCTCACCAGTCACATGCTCATGGTGACATTGCAGAAGATCTTTTCAGAGAGAAGCAAGACTGTGAGAGACAGCTGGGAGAAAGGCAGAAGGAAGGTGGAAGGAGGCAAGACCCACATTCCGGGTGGTTTGGATTGTTTAGCCAAGAACTGAAGTCAGTTCATAGGTCATCTATGTACCTCTCTCCAACCTATTGAGGTGTGTCAAGCCTGGGCTCAGAGGGACTCGCTAGCATCTCCATTCATCACAGGATCCCAGACCGTTGGCTTGGCATCTGTAAGGAAAAAACTTGCTTCGTCCAATCTGCCACTGTTGTGGTATCAATACCAAGCCACACATTTCCCCCCAAAAGGGTGGGTGGTGGACAAACCTTACCTTAACGGCTTACCCACCTGGCAGGTTGCTCACTTCCCAAACGCCAAGGGCTGTAACCTGTCCCCTGTTTCTCTCACTGTACTAGGAGCAGGTGACATCAGTAGTTTGGGATTTTTTGTTAACATTTGCTGGCTTTTATGTACTAGGCTGAGGTGGGACCTGACTCCTGGGAACCGTTAAGACCATCGGTTTAGCCCAAAGAGAGTAAAGCCTGGAAAGGGATACTTGGCAACCCATCTGCTGCCATCATTTGCCAGGAGAGTCAGATCGGTCTTTCTCCCCTGAATGCTTTTGAGGTCCCTTTCCTAAAAATAACATCCACAGGCAGTAAATTATATGGGGACACTACTGGAAGTGATCACGTACAACTGAGGCAACACTGAAACTGAATTTACAATACTCAGCCGCTGTGATCTGCACACCGTGCTAAGTGCCGGAAAGATGCAGCGGCCGCCTTTGAGTCCGTACGGTCAAGAGTCCGTGTGCCACGGCCAAGCAGGTGCACGCTTCTGCTCCGCGCCTAGGAAGTCACTGTAAGGGCTATCACCGTGTAGATCTTTATAGAAACGTCATAAAACGTAAGATGAAAAATTAATATTAAGTTGCCCAGTCTAGCCACCCATACAGCCCTTATAATTGTGAAGTGACTCATTTGAATGGGGAAAGACCAAAGTTGGGGGGGGATGTTAACTAAAAACAGCAATAAAGGCATGAAAAAACCACGCTGCCAGCATTCGATTCTTCCTTAGCTGCTGCCATGAAGGGAAACAAGGCTACAAATTCCTCGCAGGGCTATTTCCTTTTGGTTTAAAAGCTACAGGTCCGTTTTCAGAGCACCCAAAAACAATTGTCCTGCCCGCAGGTAGGTTTTTATGTTGATTGTCAGTAACGACCTGCCGTCGGTGTGACAGTGCAGGAGCGGTCGGTGCCTGTGCGGACGGGCGGCTCCGCGCACGGGCGGTTTGGGAGAGCTTTGTAAACCAGCGCTGCGGCCCCTGGGGTAACTGATTTCACAGTTTTTCACTGATTTTCGCTGACACTGCGTTTCATCCTTCTGCGGGATTTCCCGGGAGGTTTTGGGGCACGGTGGGGGCTGAGTCCCCAAACTCCCTGATGTCACGTGCCAGAGAGGTTGAACTTCAAACCATTTTTCAAGCTGTTGCTTTTCCTGTAGAAATTTTATTTTGACAGACATCCTTGTGTTCGGCGTCTTTCCTTCGTAGTGGCTCTTACAGTCCCTACCCCCAGGACTCCGCCAGGAAGATTTAGCTGGATATGGTCTGCTCCAGGTCTAGTCTCTTCAGATGGGACTTGGCAAACAAAACTTCCTCTGGGAAATGAAGGATTCAGGCTCTTACCATGTGAGGGAGACCTCTGGAAGGACTGCTTCATGGGGAGCCAAAGAGACTAGAGAGTGTCAAGAGTTTTAAAGACAAAATACTGCTGTCAGAAAGGTATACAGACTTCATACAGGAGGGACCCTTCACACATTGGCAGCCTTTGAATTCAGCTTTTAAATAAAAGATTTGCCTTCAAACTGAAAAAAGTGACGCCTTTTATGAGTAATAAAGCATTAAGCAGGTTTTTTTTTTTTTCTGGATGAAACTACCATTCAATATAAAATAAGCTAGCTCTTGATTTTTTGAAAAGCCAAAGTCATATTTCACCTTGGGAAAATAACACATGCAGTCTGCAGATGCCTGAGAGACGTGGGTGTTGGTGCTGCTGAGGCTGGAATTAGCTTTTGTGTCACAGGCCAGTCTGATGGAATATGGTTCATGTTTTGGGCTACAGCGCTTGTCGGAGATGGTGGGACAGAAGCTGATGGTGAATTGTGGGTTGTTAAGAAGTTTTGCCTTCTAAGTGTCTATTAAGCATTTTGCTTTTAACAAAGGATTTTCATTGCTGGTATATGTAGATGTAATTAGGTATATAAAGTTTTTTGAATGTTTTAATTTATTCTTGCGTATGATACACCGATATTTGGATGTGAGCAATGTCCAACAGGAAGCCTCACGTATTTTTGTGCAGCCTGAGGTGTGACCTGCTCCCCTTTGTGGTGCTCGAGGTCCCCCTTTCGCACGCCCAAGCGGCCGCCAGCAGGTCCGGCTCCCTCCAGGCGGGCAGCGGGGAGCCCCACGGGAGCAGCCCCCGGGGCCAGCTCAGCTTTGCCTCCTTGGAGGCTGCAGGGGACATTTTCTTGTCTGGGGCTACTTGTGCTGGTGGATACAGCTAATAATTGCGGAAGGTGCTTCCTCCGCAGGAAGGTGCCAGCAGGGCAGAGCAGCACCTGGCCTCCCAAGGGGTCTTCTCCTGCTCTCTTCAATACACAGGCACTACGCATTCCCACTGATACTCAACCCACTGCGAGCCCTTAAAGACCAGATTTCCTCGAAAGACGAAGCACTCCCCACTCCTGTAGTCTTCTTTTGATTTTTCTAGCAGTATTAGACTCAGGGGGGTTTGGTGTCTTGCGATTAACGTACACCACAGGCGCCTTTCAGGCAAATCCGTCCATGCCGCGAGCACCGCTGACACTGGAACCCATGCGGGTCATTCTCAAGAAAATCGGATGCAACAGCCTGGCAGGACAACGGTGGCTCCAGAAGTTCTCGCGGCAGGGGCTGGTGGCTGCGGCCCCCCCGCCCAAGCTCCCGGAGCCAGCGGGCAACAGGCCCCAGCACACACGGGCTCTGCAAAGGTACAACCGTCAGAGCTCGGACAAGGGCTTGCAGCCGTGCCCTGAGTGGTGCGGGGCGTGCGCCCCGTCTCCTTCCCTGCAAAATAACTGCAGGAGGCAGTGTCCCTTTTGCTGTCTCCCATCGATCGAAATCCTCACGTTGCCGGCTCGTGCCAAGGCAGCGCCCGGTTCTGACGCAGGGGCAGGTGAAAGCTGCGGAGGAGCATCTGTAAGGGGGGGAAGCGAATACCTGGGTCTGCTTTTCCTAGCACCTTGTTCACTAGATATGGTGTGGGAGCAGGGATAAAACTATTCTTGAAGGTGCGTGTTCTGAAAGTGTTCCCAGAAGTACCTTAACTGCAGCTGTCAGCTAAGGGATGTCAAGAGAAGCTCCCATTTCTGCACATTTTTAATTATTTGCTGTTGTCTTTCCCATTAAAAAAAAAAAGGCAGAAAGTCCTCAGGCAGAGGGAGAAGTTCCTGATGGGAGCAGCGGGTTTGAAGTCACATCTGAAACTTGTAGCCACCGGACAAAACCCCAGGAGAAGAGAGCTGGGGGGACGGGGAGGTGGGCTGCTCCGCC
>NW_010528395.1:6123-6435 GCF_000687285.1 Phaethon lepturus | reverse complement strand
GGGAGGGAGGGCTCATCAGCCTTTCTCAGACCGACTTTGTAGTTAGATTTGGGTGTCAGTGAGGCCTGTTCTGTTTTAGTCTCCCCACAGTTGACAGGAAGTATGACAGTGACGAGAGACACGGCGTAAACCATCCGGGCGTCCACGCCGCAATATGTGGGACTGAATGTCGGATGAGTCTCATCTCAGAAAGCATTTAGGTATATGAAAATATGCCCTCTGGGACTCTGATATCTTTGCTTCCCTGTGCCTTTTACTTCCTTCCTTCCTGACTTAATTTTTGCTTCCCTCCATTCACCATGCATCAGGCTG
>NW_010528395.1:0-5000 GCF_000687285.1 Phaethon lepturus | reverse complement strand
GTAATTATCTGCGAGAGACTCATTGAGTGGTACTTGAACAGGTTAAATCTGAAAGTGTTAAGGTGCGTATGCATATGCTTAATGTTGGTGTATTTTTAACGGCAGACTATTATAGGAATCTAGATGGTATCCCTAAATGGAAACAAGACCTCTGGATTTGGTAAGCTATTCGTTAGCATCTGGGTGACTTGCTGAATATTGTTCTTGCAGACGTGGAAGGACCAGCTGTAATAAGGTGAGTTGGCATATGGTGTGAGAGGCAAGATGTATGCTAGTCAGCTGTATGACTAGCTTACAAGTTTTGGTTTATTTTTTCTTGAAGGTGTGAAGCAATGAGCAAAGCAGGATGTCAGCACTGGAGTGGACTTGGGCAAGGTGAGCGATGGCTAGTGGCCCGAAGTAGCAGTTATTTTTCAGGTATCATATTGGCGGTGAGGGGATAAGCACAAACCTTGTTTGTGTTTTACAGATGGTACCCAAGCTTCATTGTGGAAACCTGTAAGCGACAGGGGCAGGTGGAGCAAGCAGACAAGCTCTGAAAGCTAAGTTTGAGGGATCAGGGCTGGGGAGAGGCCGGTTGGAGGAAGAGACAAGGTCGGGAACTTCCGGGAGGGGTTTTAAAGTTAGCGTAGGGGAAAGGGCTGTCCAGGAAGAGTCCGTCCTCTTTGGGCGGGCAAAGGGATCGGGTTACCCTTCAGCAGCACAGCAGCGTGCGCCAGGCAGAGCAGTTGCAGGCCGTGTGTGGTGTTGTGTAGTCTGTCTTGTGTGTCTTAGACCTTCCTCAGGTCTTGATGTCCTCATACTTGTGTGTGCTCAAGGGGCACGGCATGCATCTGGGGTGCCATTGCTAGGGTCTCGGATGGCCATACTCATCAGCATTGTGCCAACTGGTTGCCGCTTTTCGTGCATAACAAGCGTAAAGCACGCATCGGTCCTTCATCTCAGAAGTTCCCACTCGAACCTCTTTTGCGGCAGCCTTCCAAGGCCAGGTGAACAGCTCTGCTCCCTAGGCCTCCCTTTTCACAGGCTGGGACTTCTTCCCCACGTCCTGATGCTGCTAGGTCTCGAAGGCAGGCTTCTTGGATGTCAGTCATCTCAGTCTTGAGAGGAACTTCTTGTGGCGGGCCGGTACGGTTGGCCGCTGAATCATGATTCTTGTCGAGAGTTGTCTCTCGTCTTTGAGTTGTGCCATTTGTGGTGGTCTGTGTTGTGTCGGTCTGTACCATGTGTGTTTGTGTTTGGCATGGAGCTGCTCTGCCTGGGGTGTAGAGTCAGGGGTAGGTGCAATAGCAGTAAGAGCCTATGGCTAGTATGTCACTATGCCTCGACTGTTTAGACAAAGTTTTTGCAAATTCATGAATGTGCTAGGCAGGAATTGTCTTGGTGGTCGTGACTTGCCCTGACAGTCATTGCAGATAAACAGCAAGACTGGGGCTCTGCTCTTTCCTAGCCTTGCAAACAGGCACTCTGCTTTTTCTCACTTTTGCGCTCCGAACTGCAAGATTGAAACGTTGCACTCTCTCTCCTCCAAGGAAGGGGCTAGGCAGGAATTGTCTTGCTGGTCCTCACTTCCCCTGACAATCATTGAACATAAACAGCAAGATTGGGGCTCTGGTCTTTCCTTGCCTTTCAAATCCATGCTTCTTTCTGTCAGTCTCATCCTGCCAACTGGTAGATTGAAACTTTGTACTGTCTAGTCCAAGAAGGAACGTGCTAGATAGGAATTGTGTTGCTGGTCCGCACTTTCTGTTGCAGTCATTGGAGATAAACTCCAAGACTGTGGCTTGAATATTTGAAATCACATACTATAATGCTAAAAAGTTACAAGTACAGGTATTCAAGTAATTACTTAGATCAACTGTGACATTATGTACGACTAAAATATTACAAAGTGTTCTCATGCATACAAATCCATTCCCAATATATATATATGCACAGTTTTAGGGATCTCCTGAGGGTGACTTTCAAAGTGACAAACAGTTTGCTCTGTGTCCAGGCAAATGTCCTGAGCTTTAATGGTTTTGCTTTTAGAGATGAATCCTTCTTGTTCCCATACCACACATGCGTCAGTTTCAACAGTCTGCCATTTGTTATTAGTCCTTTGGGCCCATACTCTATGCTCTAATGGAGAGACTCCAATCCCGTTCTGATTTAACCATAATGCAGTCATTGGGTAGATGGCTTTTGCTGATGCATTCTGTATGGTTAGAACAAAAGCTGTGGCTTTTTTACTAATAAGGTCATACATGAAATTAGCTAGCTACCACCACGACTGGAATTTTTTTGTCAAATTTGGTTGCATTTTCTCAGATTATTTTTCAAATTTCAGTGGGTAAGATGCCATATTCCTTTCCTTATAATTGCTGCTATTGTAGATTGCACCCACTGTTGAGCCTGGATGCAAGGAAGAGCTAGAGAAATATTACTTTGAGCTGCATCAAGTGCATCTAGGATTAATTGGTGGTTCTTTTCAGTAACCCTTTCCCACTGATGTAATATTTTAGATAAAAGCCACTGATGAGTTCCTAAAGCTGATAGGGATGACTGTAATGGATGCTTTAATTTGCTTGGATCATATGTGTCTTCATTAAGTTTGTTTGCAAGTATTTCAGCATTTATGCTGTTTAAGACTCCCAGTCCTGTCCCTAAGACACCAGTTACATCTCTTAGTCCTCGCTCTGAAGGGGTAAAAGATGGTTCATGTAACCATAAGATGTATTTACAAATGGTGAACAGGTTGGTTTAACTGCAGGGATATTAATCTGCGTTGATAGTTCTACTCGCTTACGGGACCACGGTGGGTTAAACATCATTTGCTGTCGTCCTACATACCCAATTGCTTATGGCCCAATTTCAGAGATCAATGGATATAATAATTCAGTGTGGGGGCGGGGGAGTCGTAGTGTAGGTAATCACATGGCATAGAGACTGATAGGCAGTTGGGATGACTGTTGGGGGTAGTATGAGGTTTAGGAGTAGGTGTTAGTATGATCTTTAAGGATAGTCTGTTTCCATTGTCCTCCCTGGTATCTACCCATAAGCAAACCACTGTCACTATTGTGAAATTGAAGACGAAACTAATGTTAGTGTAGTGGCTTGAAAAACGGCTTTCCCTTTCATTTGACTGAGTTTGAGTTGTCATTTTGATGACTATGGAAGTATGTCCCTTTAGATGGCTTGTTGCATTACATCCAATAGAGATTTTATCACCTGGTATAATAGAAATAAGTTTCCGTCATTACCTGATTACTAGTTATTGTCAGTGTAAGATTCTGTATCGGCTTTCTCATTATTCCTGTGTTTCCATTAACTCTAATCATGTATGGTGTAGAGTATCTAATTAGCAGTAAAAGCAAGAGTATCTTCATTAATATTCTTGTGGTCATTGCCATTTAGTTTGAAAAGATCAATGTTACCACAAGACATATTCTAACAATAAACAGTTCATTAGCTCACAGAACTTTCAGACAGTCTTAGCTTTAGTACTCCCATTGGTACAGATGTCCACTGGTCCTCCAGTGGAACTCCTTTCACTCTCATGTAATGGATCCAGGAGCTGATCCCTTCTACTTTTACTGCAGTGTATGTGGTCAAGACCACAAGGTGAGGTCCCCTCCACTTTTCTTTTAGGGGTTCACCTTTCCAGGTGCAGATGTAAACTAAATCGCCAGGCTTGAAGTTATGTACAGGAAAGTCCAAGGGAAGTGGGGCCTGCTGGTTGAGATACCTGGGCAAAGAGGATAATACCTGCGAGAGGGATAACAAATAATTTTTCAAAATTCCTTCCCCTCTGATGTGTATCTGATCACTCCAGCTACCCATCTCATCAACAGGATGTGGTTTTCCATATAATATTTCAAAGGGTCTTATCCCTTGTCTCACTCGGGGAGTAATTCTAATCCTCATTAGGGCAATTGCTAAAATATTTACCCATTTAAGCTGGGTTTCTTGACATGATTTGGTAATTTGTCTTTTAAGGGTCTGATTCATTCTTTCTGTTTTCCCACTAGACTGTGCTCTCCAAGGGGTATGTAGGTCCAACTTCAGTTGACGGAATCTCGACAACTTGGACTATTTCTGAAATAAAGTGAGGTCCATTGTCAGAGGATAAGCCCTTAGGACTTTTAATAAAATTTTAATAACTTCCCTAGCTCGACTGTTGGGGCAAGAGAAAGCTGCTGGCCACCCAGACAATGTGTCTACTAAAACAAGTAGATATTTATATTGCCCACATTTTGGTAACTCAGAGAAATTGATTTGCCAGTACTCCCTGGGGGCTATTCCCCTTTTTTTGTCGTCCATCGGTGGCATCCTTTGAATCTTAGGGTTGTTTGCGCAGCAGGTCTGACACCTTCTTACTATTAGGGCCACACTTGATTGCATTTTTGGCCCTGTAGCATATCTCTTAACCATGCTGATTCATTCACATCAGCTCCCATGTGAGTTTCTTCATGTAGTGTCTTGAGGAGAGCTTCCATCATTTTGGTTGTAATAAGAACTTGCTGATTCAGGGTTACCCACCATCGTTCCATATCTCTTGAGCATTTCTGTATTTCCATGAATCGATTCTCCTTTTCTGCTATGCATTGTAACAGCGTTACATTATTATTCTCCCCCTGCCGTTGTCCTAAGTCTTTTGCCAATATGTTACTAAACAGAGCAGGGCTGTTTTTAAACCCTTGGGGGAGCATGGTCCAACACAACTGCACCTTTCTTCCCATGGTGGGGTTTATCCCATTCAAAGGCAAAGATTGTTTGGTTTTATTCGTCCACTGGGTTACAAAAGAAAGCATCTTTTAAGTCTCTGAAATATGTTCATCTGATTCGTGTGATGAAGTGTAACCTTCTGTACTTTTATGGATTTCTCCTGCACCATAAAAAGGGTATTTTACAGGAGAAACTTAAACTACTTTGCTGGTATATCAGCTCAAACCAATTTGACCACAGACTGCATAGTATTGTGTAAAGAGGAAACTTGTAAAGTGCATGCATAAAGTTTG
>NW_010528394.1:31346-81004 GCF_000687285.1 Phaethon lepturus | reverse complement strand
CCTTAGTGATTCTGTGATTCTGTAATCACACACCATAGGTTGGTTCTGATACCATTCTGTTGGGGAGATCTGAGACCTGTCACTGTGGCTGTGACCCTTTTGTCTAGGCTCCTCAGAGTTCAACCCTTTTGATTTTTACAAATTGGAGTAGCATTCTTCTACTCTTTATAGAATTGGTACACTTAAATATCTTTTTTTGGGGTAGCTGAATTTTACAAACTATGTCTGAAACTGTGTTGCCTCCCTCTCAATCTTTCTTTCAGACAGGCAAATCTTTATGATTAGTATTCCTGACAGTCTCTGGCTGTGATGATGGGGATCATTCCTTTACTTATGAAGAATAAATAGTGTTTACATACCTCTGTTCAAAAACCGTTGATAGAAATAACCAAAATCTAAAGGTATATGTATACAAGGAGACTGAATAAAAGGAAAAAATGGAGGAGAAGTTCTCAGGTTTCTTAAGATGTAACCCTCAACCTTAAATATATGAGATATATTCCTCTTAGAAAAGGAAATAACCTGAGCTTTTTACACACTTGAGTGCTGTCAAAGTCTGGAGTTACAGCAGTGTTTGGGAAGGATTGTAAAAAGTGCACTTTATTGTGTTTAAGAGCATGTCCCTCAAAATTGAAAGGATGAATTCTCAAGAGCGTGTGGCTCTGCTGGAGCAGTGTTGGTGGTATAATTAGATTTGTATGTTTTCTTCTCCTTGGAAGCAGAACACACAGACCTGCTTTTTGCTACAGGCATGGAGAATTTAAGGCACACGCATAATTTATCACTGCAGTGAGCGACTAGTAGAGTAGGGAACAAGATCCAGGTACCTTCCTTCTTGCCTTGCTACATCTTGTTTCCACCATGATGAAACAGTCCTGTGGCTCTACTCTGGCTTCTCTTTTTGACGTGCATTGCTTGCTAGAGACTGGTGCATATAGAAAGATGAAAATGTAATTTTCCTTATTGCTATGCCATTCCAGTCCAAGTCTAAATTGGGTAGGGTTAAGTAGCAAGGGCGTTTTTTCTCCAGTTTTATCCACTACCATTCACTATAATAGAGTTTTTATGGGGCATATGTGTTTTGTAACTACTTCAATGGAAAGTGGTAACAGAGATCTGCCAGCATTAAAGGAAAAGAATTCTTGCTGATCTCAGCTATGAATAGCAACTAAACTAACTGGTGGTAAGCACAGGAATCACTGGTGTTGTGCCACCACCACAAGTGAGAAGCAGCTTCTGTGCCGAGATGAGAACTAAAGCAACACCAGCAGCTGCTCTTGGCCATAGAAATGGCCACTGACTCTTCAGAACAGCATTTACCTTGAGAAGACTACAACTGAGAGCCATTAAGAGCATAGAGACAACTGGTCAGTCTCTATATTATTTATTTTTTCCCCTCTACAGCGAATAATTATTTAACAGATCTCAAGTCATAGAATTATATTGTAGGATAGTGTATGCAAAAAGTCATCTAGCTGAGAACACTCCAGTGAGGTGCTCCCCATCTTAAACTGATGAGGTTTACAACTATTGAATCCCATCTATCCCATCTTAACTTGATCATGAACCAAGGAACAATAGTTTCTCTCTTCTGTGGTCAAAAGATTTCATAGAGTTATAAAGAACTTTGTATTAGTTAGAAAACATAGCTTATGAGTTTGTGAGACAGGAGTAAATACATCTTTCTTTGCTTTTAAGAGGGTATGATTTTTTTTTTAAACATTCCCCTTAGTTGAGATAGGACATCAATCTTTGTCTAGCTGATGTGCAGAGCAAAAAAAAATCAAACTGAGTTTTTCTAATCTAGCAGTTCAAAAGCTGTAAAAGCTGTCTTACTAAGAAATCAGGTCAAAGTTACAATCTACTCTTTCAACAAAATGCTTTGTGTCTTTTAATTGATGGACTGGTCATTTATGAACTACAATACAGGATTGACATTGAAACTGGTAGTTTCACTCAACTTTTGGGCTCAAAATAAAAACTGCTACCAAGGAAGACATTCTAAAAAAATCCAAGTGGAAGGTTTATACTCTTCTTAAACAGATTAGACAAGGGTGTATAAATAAAGTTCCCAAGACAAAATTTCATTTCATCTTTCTTACCGATACACTGGCTTCTTAAAGAAGAAACTGATGCTTTCTAAAAAGCCATGTGCAAACCCCCACATATTTTCATAACTTTCAGAACTAGAGCTTCTACTAACATGCTGACTTTGAAATAAATACTGATTCATCTTGAGTGAAACTTGGAAGTGTGGAAAAGAGATGCCATAGCACAGTCTATACACCTTGACCTCTGTGGAAGTCTGGATTGGCCAATGTCATAGAGGCCAAGAAGATGAGTGACTTGTAATCATTCAGCAGTTGTGCCACGGCCTTGTGGATGAAATATTGATCAAATACTGTTCAGGTGTGTGTTGTCACAGCTCCTGACTCAGAAAGGATAAATCACAGGTATGCACAGAGTGTTTACTTAATCCTCAGCTTCAGTATCAGGAGAATGGCTTATGCACTTTCTCTTTCTTTGGTCAGTATTAGCTATGAAAAGTGGAGGAGAGATCCCTCTTCATTTCTCATACTGCTTTAATTTGGCCAATTAAAGGATCAAAGAATAGAACAGCCTGTCATATAATTAGGATCTTCTGTGATTAGGAAGGAGAGACTGGAGAAAACAGCAGGAGTCTTACTTATAGCTGAAAGAAGGAAGTAGCTTCTTCTATTCATCTTCCATACAGGAACAATTAAGCATAATTTTGATCCGTTGAAAGGTCTTTTGTGAACCTGTCCTGCATTTTTGTGACTTCAGATAAAATGTCTGTCAAATGTTATTGTTAAAATAGCTGAAAAGAAAGTAATGAGCAGCACAGCCATCTGCTCCTTGGGAATCATTGCTGTGGTGATTATTTTAGGATTGTCTCACTTACAGACTATGTCTGCACTGTTGAGCTGGGTATATTACAGTACCTCCCTGGTACAATAAGACTGGCCATTCTGTTGGGATAAAAGCTCAGCTGGGTACAGTAATACAACTGTAGTTGTAGGAGTGAAAACCAATTGACTAACTGGAGGCATAAAATTCACTCTTAGAAAGGAGTGCAGAGGAAAAGTGTAAGCAGAAACCAAACAGGGGTTGCATTGAGTACGTGACTGAATCATTTAACTTCAGCTGAAAGCTGTGTAAAAACAGTAGAAAAGAGTTGAAAACAGTCTGAAGAATTCATGGAATTTGCAAGGGCCAGTCTAAAATCATTGGCTTGCTGTGCCTTTGTATAACAAGAACTGACCTTTTCTCATGTTCTCAACTTTGTAATTAAATAGACCCCATATGCCTGGGGTAAATGGGGTGGAGAAGAGGGCAAGAAGAAATGAGGAATGTGATCAAGAGAATCATGCTTTAGAATTGTTTGCAATCCCTCTGATGTAGCTTGTGCTGCGATATACTAGTTCCTGTATACTAGTATACAGAGGCAAAAAAACAGATAAACCAGATGCAGTCCAGCACTCATGTTCAAGCAACTGTGCTGCTCTGTGGTTTCCCATGTACGCATTCTTCTAAGTGTAGCCTTGTTACTTAGACCAAGCAGAAATTAATATCAAAGGCACAATCTGGATACAGGGCTCCTGCATTCTAGAGGTCTTCTCCAACTGGCCAATGTTTGGGACCTTTGAGCACTTCATGTCTGCTAAGCCTTTGTGTGTTCTCCAGCCAAGTTCTGGCTGTGGTGGGAGAAGAGTCCAAACCATAAAATTTTCCTTCCTTCCTCTCACATCAGGGAAACCGGGCACATGAGCTTGAAAGATATCATTGCACATTTCTTACCTGGATTACCAAGAAGTACAATGTTTTGGATATGCATGTGGGATGAAGCAACCTCTCAGTTTATACATAGTCTCAACCTCATGTTTCTCCTCTGCTTTGCCTTCGTATGGGCTATGAGTCAGTTCTTCTTGTCTGTCACTGTAGATCAACTTTTGCAAAAACAGACTGCTACTTCTCCCAGTGCGCTGTGACTCAGAAATATTTGTTTTCTTCCAAGACCATTTCCTTACAGAATCACAGAATCATTAAGGTTGGAAAAGACCTTCAAGATCATCAAGTCCAACCATCAGCCCAACACCACCATGCCCACTAAACCATGACCTGAAGTGCCATGTCCACATGTTTGTTTGAACACTTCCAGTGACGGTGACTCCACCACCTTCCTGGGCAGCCTGTTCCAATGCTTGACTACTCTCTCAGTAAAGAAATTTTTCCTAATATCCAGTCTAAACCTTCCCTGGCGCAACTTGAGGCCATTTCCTCTCATCCTATTGCTAGTTTCTTGGGAGAAGAGACTAACACTCATGCTGTCACAACCTCCTTTCAGGTAGTTGTAGAGAGCAATAAGGTCTCCCCTCAGCCTCCTCTTCTCCAGACTGAACAAGCCCAGTTCCCTCAGACGCTCCTCATAAGACTTGGGCTCCAGACCCCTCACCAGCTTCGTTGCCCTTCTCTGGACACGCTCCAGCACCTCAATGTCCTTCTTGTAGTGAGGGGCCCAAAACTGAACATAGGATTCGAGGTGCGGCCTCACCAGTGCTGAGTACAGGGGCACGATCACTTCCCTACTCCTGCTGGCCACATTATTTCTGATACAGGCCAGGATGCTGTTGGCCCTCTTGGCCACCTGGGCACACTGCTGGCTCATGTTCAGTTGGCTGTCAGCCAGCACCCCCAGGTCCTTTTCCACCAGGCAGCTCTCCAGCCACTCCTCCCCAAGCCTGTAGCGTTGCATGGGGTTGTTGTGGCCAAAGTGCAGGACCCTGCACTTGGCCTTATTAAACCTCATACAGGTGATCTCGGCCCATCGATCCAGCCTGTCCAGCTCCCTCTGCAGAGCCCTCCTACCCTCCAGCAGATCAACACTCCCACCCAACTTGGTGTCATCTGCAAACTTACTGAGGGAGCACTCGATCCCCTCATCCAGATCATCAATAAAGATATTAAACAAGACCAGCCCCAGAACCGAGCCCTGAGGAACACCGCTTGTGAGCTGTGGCCCTCCTATGGGCCGTTGTTCTCATTTCTATACTGTAAAGACCTAGATTTTTCTAGTTATTTTCAGGAATAACCACAGTCCCTATTGTTTAAATTTTTTTCCCTGAAGGTCAAAGAGGGCAAAGAAAAGTCTTTCATTATCAGTTCAATTGCCTATTGTAGAAGTAATTAAACAAAAGGGAGCTCCTAGTTAGGGGAAAAGATCTTGTTATAGTTCATGTTCAAAATTATAAGTTATAATGATGTGGAATGAAATAATTTAATGGAATGATATGGAGCTGCTCCATATGAAGTCAAACTTTGTCCTGAAAAGGGGAAATCTAGGTAGACTTCTAATGACAGCAAGGATTCTCATTCCCTTACTGCGGTCTTTTGGTAAATGTTCTTCCTTTACAGAGATATTTGCGAGTGTGTTAATTTTCTATTTAACATCTCAAGGAAATATTCTACCTCAGGTAACCCCAGATTATAATAAAAAAAGCCCATAACTTCATCCTGCATAAAATCCCATTTATAATGCAAAAACATAAGTAGGTTTAACTGAGATGTTTGTATTTTTATGAGACTTTCCAAAATTACAAGTTTTTCAGCCAGAAATTTTCTTTATAAAAGCCTGCTGTGTTCATGGTAAGCATCTAAATTCTATTAAAAATTATTTTCAGAATAATCTGGTTAATATTAAAAATGCTCCATTCCCAACCAGGATGTATCCTCCCTTTCCTGCAAACAAAATTTGTTGTTGTTTTTATGATCATTATTATGTCTTTGAAATCACTGGCAATGTAAACTTGGAAATACTGTGCAGTAAGGGAGGGAGAGAAATATCATCCAGGTTTTGTCAGTGTTTCATTTCATACTCACTTTTACTAGCATCTGCTGCACTTCTTCCTCATTCTGCTAAAGGCAGGACCTTGCTGAGGGGTAGAATGCAGCAGGTTCATCTTGCAAATTGAGGCCTTAAATTAATCATGTATGTAAATAACAAAAACATGTTTTTGCCAACAAAATTCCACCTAATGAACTTCTGGGGAGGAATCAATTAGATTCACTAGATTTTTTTCTTTTTCATTCTGAACTCTGTTGGACTCCTGGGGAGGTCTTCCCATAAAGGGACTGTTGCTTTCCCTAGTTACTGATTTCTAACTTAGATGTGCCGCATAAGCTGCCAATGTCCCTGTTTGTCATGTCATCCCAGCCCTGTCTCTGTTTTTTCCCACATCTTATCCAGTTAGCAGTTGTTACCTGGGTTACTACTAAAAATGGGGCCAAGCAACTCCTTTTGCACATGTGGTCAGTGCCTTTCTTGCCTGACATTTTTCCCCAATGTTTCTTCCTCAGTCACCTGCAGAACTCTTACCTCTCAGAGCAGCTGGCTTCGGTGAGAATGTTCTTCAGTTCTTCATGGAGTCGTGACAAAAATAGCCCACCTGTAACCAACCGCTGGGCTATTTTAGGACAAGGAAGCTTCAGCAGTTCCACAGAAGTAAAAGGAATCTTCAGACACTTGATGTCATAAAATGTTAATGTGGCAAAGAAATTAAAAAGCCAAGGGGCTCCTATGCGAACCTATACAGAATGACAGGTGAAAAAGTGGCAGCAAGGACCAGTTATCCACTCAGTTCTCAAAATTTCCAGACAGCCTTTGCTTCAAGACTTTGATATGATAATTCAGACCTGTTGTACCATGAAGGAGTGAGGATTCTTCAGGAGGATTAATATTAATATTTAGGATTCTTCTGATATCCAAGTACCATGCAATGGCACATGTCAGTTGAAGAGCTGAACGAATACCTTATTATTCATAATGACCGACTTTTTAACTGAATTTGCTGTCCTTTGTGGGGGAAAAATAGAAAGTATTTCTGTCAAACACTATAATTTTTAATTAGTTTTGCAGGTGTCTTTTCATTACAAAATGAAACAATCAGAACAGGTATGGTAACAATCACCTATCTTGTGGAGTCGAGTCACATGAAGATCAACCATAGTTAGGTTTAATCTATACATGGCAATTTTGTTTTAAATGAACAATTAGCTACTGGAAGACTCTCAGAATTTCTTATGATTGAGAAAAAAAATGAAGTACCCCACATTCCCCACATGTATAGGTGGTTGCCATTGACCTCATAGGAGAAAGGTGTGTTTCAAGAAACTTTCAAGTATGGTTTATTTTGGGGGTTGGCTGAAAAACAATTAATACTCTTGTGTGAAAATATCAATCTCAAAATTTACAGGATAAAAAGTGATAAACAGCTTTTTGAATGCACATTTACTTAAGAAAATACTTATGTCAGAAAAGTTTACTGTCTTAAGCTGTTAAGGAAATGAGTATTTTAGAAAGATTTGGAAAAAAGGTTAATTTAGTTTTTGTCTATTATTAATGAAGATAAAATAAACAACTGTTCAGCAAGTTCTGGTAGGGCAGAAACTATGCAGAGAACAACTGACATTTCATCAACAATCATTTTGCCCAGCCTTGGACCGTAGGATATATTATCTTACAATACCGGCCCTAGAGCCCAAATTTGCTTGATGCTTATAAGAAAGTGCTTGTGGCAAGGATTAAATTAAACACAAAGCCTCGAGTTTAGGCATGTAGTTAAGCATTTAACTTCTCTCTTCCCCTCCTCATCCCGACCCTGTTCCTTGCCCTCTGTCCCTGTCCCGCAGGCTGGGAAGGGGATATGCGTCCTCCCCCTTGGTTTTGGGTGCCTAGTGAAATGGGGCACCAGCATCACTGCTCTTTGAAGATGGACACTGTTCCACATACCCAGAGTTGCTTACTGCAAGAAACATGATTAAAGCAGATACTGGTAAGCCTCTAGCTGTGGCAGTAAGGTAGTGCAGGCTGGAAAACACTATATTAAAACTAGTCATGGACCTGAGCTGCCATGACCTCTGTGTGCCCTTGGCTGTACTGCTGCTGCCATCCATGCTTGTTAAATGAAAGGTAGTGGGGTGTTTCTTCACCGTGCTGTAGCCAGTGAAGTGACACAAACACGGTTTAAAAGAATCCTTGGGAACATGACTCTTCTGCCTGTCGTATCGAGTTTCTGACCAGGCTGAGTCCGACGTGCACCTTGCACACAACATGCATGTCACATTCATGCCTTTGCCACCTGCAAACCAACAGCTGGGGACCTGAATGTGGTGGCTCATCTTGAGAAAGTCCTTAGGAAAGGAAGTGGAACAGAAATTTTTTATAGTTTGATTCTGTAAAGGCCAGTGGCCAGAAACTGAATTCATACTAAATTAATTTACTGTGCCAGGTCAGTTTGGAGAGCAGTATGCTGGTTTGCAACTGAAAACGCAAATAATTTTTCAGGTTGCTGTATTGATTTACAAAGCCAAGCACCATGTGGAACCTGAATGTATAGCTGAATTAGTATCCTCCAAAAATGTAAGTAAAATGCAGAAAAATAATTTATGTTTGGATGAAATACTACACATGAAGGGACATTCTAATTTGTTTCATTCTCTTTCATAAAAAAAGAAATTTTTTTTTTTTGACAAGGTAATTTTCAGGTTTTTTTTTTAGTTACCTTATTCCTCCTGCTTGGTTGAGAAGAACAGCAAACAAAAAGCTCCAAGGTTGTGGTTGTAGGATAAGGTGAGGGATAAAAAATGTTTAGACTTCCTTTTCTCACATATCTTTTAATTTATTATGTCCTAGAGTACACAGTGGGCCTTGCAAAAACTACAGCTTTAGTTACTAGACTTTACATTAAAATACAACAGAAAGGAACTTCAGCTAAAGATGATGATTCAGTGAGGCTGCACTTTTATTTAAGAGAAGAACTAAGAATATAGGTTCCTCCCAAAGAATTTAAAATTAGTTGGATGCCAAACAAACTTAGAAAACCACTATAAGTGTATAAAAATATAACAGTTTTTTACTGGCCTGCTCCTAGGAGAATATAACTCTTTTTATTTTGCCATTTTATCTTTATGAAAGTTGCATATCATTTATATTTGTCACAAAAGTTTGAAGGTTTTAATTGCTTCTTTTTCATGCAATGAATTCTATTTAGTTTTGGTATTTTCATTTCTGTCACCCCTCCACGTGGCTCATGGTTCTTATCATAATACAGAAATAAAACAATTTAACTGATGTTTCCATTTTAGTTTTCTAGTTCGAAGAAAGTGTCTCACGATTTTGATTAAACGTTGTCATGATTAAACAGCATGTCATAAAATACTGCTGTGATGACTCACAGGACAATTTATTTTCCTGGTTGCTAAAATCCTGTTCCTGAACATACCCAAGACTTGTTTTATCAAGACTCACTGAAGCAATCTCCATCTCAAGCCTAAAGCACGTTGCCTCCACACCCTAGTTTTTTTCATTGCTTATGTCCTCCACAAGCACGGTCTGTTTGCACTTTCAGCACCATGTCACCTTCATCCTGGCCAGCAGACTAGGAAGAACACCAGTGTTTATACACACAGTGTAAACTCTGCCATGAAGACCTGTCTCTTTAATCTTTTCGGGGATCTAAAATGTTTTGGTGGTCTTTTTCTGCCCATAGAAAAGGTTGGTATCCTTTGTGGAGCAAAAGGGTGAATAATGAGTCTCTGATTCCTGTGGAGGTTTTTGTGTATGACTGCAACAGCAATAAGGCCAGATTTCTGATGCAATTAATTTCCTGGCAGCTCCCATCATTCCCAGAACTATTAATGGCCAGATCAGCCAATATTTATGTTCATAACTCCTGCTTAGACAACATGAGCTTGGTCCTGGTCTTGAGGTGAGGTTTGGTGGCACACTGCTCTGTCTGACTTCACACTCAGCAGGCAGACAGGAGAGCTTTCCACTGCCAGCAGTAGGTCCTTTGGTGGAGTCTGGGCCAATGCATTGGTCAATACAGTTGGGTTTCCTCTTAATTCACTGTGTACTGTCAACATCTGAAGTAATCGGTGTCCTTTGTTATTGGTGAAGACACAGGTGTCATTCGTCAAAGTAGATGTGATAAATACATCGATGGGGATCTGGTTTGTGTAGTAGGTAGTGCTGTGGAGTAGAATAGAATCTGCTCTACCTAGAAATGGATGCTTTCACACTCAGGCAGTAACATTTTAAGGGTCTTGTAGAAAATTCTAAGTTAGGGTTTCTCAAACATTTGAAAAGGCAATGCGAGGTTTTCCATTCTTGCCCCATTCCCAACTTGTGCTTGTGTGTCCAAGTTTCACTTAACATAGTACTTAAGGAGCTTGAAACGCTGTGTTGAATTCCATATGTTAAGAATATGAGCTAAAAGTGCAAAGAATATTTAAAAATATTTTAAATAACTGGGGGGGGAGGGGCGTGAAATAAAGAAAGATCATCAAATATTTCAGAAGGTTATAGTGTTAAAGTAACCTGTCTTTTTTAAGCATGTTGGAAGAACGTGTGACATCTTATGATAGACACCAGATGGCTCCACTTCATTAAAAATCAGATTTACCAGGAATTTGAGCAGGAGGTAAGGTGGACCTGGGGGGCAGTGATCAAACCCTGCCTTGGCAGTAGGGTTAAATGGACTTGTAAAATTGATTTAGTAAGTTTGCACTTTGTTTGATATACTTCAAATTATAGCTGGGAGGATATAAAAAATGAAGCATTGAAATTAAGTGAAGAATGTAATTTGATGGCTGAACAGGATAAGAAACTCAATTAGGGAGCAGTCTGAAACTACAGGAGATATGCAAATTCCTGGTTTAATATACGGATTGGACCTACTTAATCTATTAATCCTCCCTGACAGATAAAGGTTCTCCCAAATTTAATATTTTATTATTTTTTTTTTTAATTTAGCTTTTATGGATCTGAAGACATCTTCTGGATGTGAAGTACCCTTGTGCAATTTTATTGAATTCCAAGGAAAACAGTGCAGAAAATGAAAAACAGTAAAAGGTAAATGATCATTTTGATGCTGCGACAAAAGATGAGCTTTTTTGTGTGTTTTGGTGTTAGGGACTAAACCAACCATTTGGCTGTGTACCTGATATCTATTCTGTTTGTTTCTTCTCATAGTGTAAATGAAGGACAGGAGGGCAGCCATTGCATCCCATTTTGGTATCATTGTGGTCTATTTAGTGGTTTCATAACACACAGATACTGAAAAATCAAGGGAACTACATCAATGCATTCGACTTGATAAAAGGGCTTTCCACTGTGCATGAAAGCAATGAACAGTCCCAAGGAAACACTGTATCTACAAATAAGAGGATGCTCCTTGGCTGAATGACTGAGCGATGAAAGTCATGTATAGAAGAATTGATTAAATACAAAGTGAGTGTGAATATTTCACAAGTGGTGGATTTCTATATGATGAGTTCATACCTTTTGATTTTTAAGTACTAAACACCTGCATAGGAATTATACTATATGCTTTATTAAAAATTTCCTGGAGCACAACTCATCCAAAGCTAAGTAATTAGTTCTTCAGAGAGAGATGTGGGAGAGAAAATGTCCTCATCTCAGGGCAGTGAGATAGATCCAAGCTAAAGGGAAAAGAAACTAGAGAAATCAACTGGACCTTTAAACTGAGTTATTTTGTATTCACTTTGAATCAGCTGGCAGTCCTCCTAGAAGGCCCCTGCCCACCATCACCCAGGGAGCCTACTTGCAAACCGGTGCTCCTCGTCTTGAGGACAGTGGCTGGGATCTGGAATGAAGTGCCGTGACCCCACAGCTGAACTGCGCGAGTTTGTTGTGCTGGAAGTCCTTTGTACTCAGAGGGTAAACACAAAAATCAAAATGATTGCTGCAGAAAATGACTTTCCTGCAGCAGTTTCCATGTACACGTACATGAATGAGAAGCTGTGGTATTTCCCCCTCAATTAGGACAAGTAATAAAACTAGAATGAAAGGCTGTTGCGTTCAAAGATATTCCACTGGAAATTGCGTGTATCTGAGTTGACTCTAGTGGGTGTAACACAGTTGTATGTACAAATTCGTAAGAAATGTTGGTTGTTTTAATAATGCCCGTTGCTTTTTCATGAGCTGCCAGGCTTGTGCAGGGGTCCCCTCTACTCCCAGCTTGGCCCTGCATGGGCAGCCCCCCTCTTGCTGCCTTGGCAATTTCTTTGTTATTCCCGGCAGTTGGGCTTCTCTTGCCCTCACAGCGCTTTGTGAGTGAGTTTGATTTGCTATTGATCACGCTTTGCCCAGGAGCTTGCTGACTTAATGTCTACGGCAGCCTTTCTATTGCTAGGGTGAATACTCAAGGCACAAATAAAAGGATTCATTTTGAAATCTGAGACTGGGTTATTTTTATTAGTTGGCAGAAGAATAATCTAGTGTTTTTAAACCAAACAAATTTGTATCAGGATTATATAATGTCCATTCTCTTTTTTCTGAGTACTGCCATACAGCTAAAGTCACAAAATTAATTATATTTGTTTTTAAAGCTAACATATCTATGTAAATATAAAGTTTCCCTGCAGACTACTTGGAAATATCGGGGCGTTTGTTTAATTCCTCTTTACAAATACTTTTGAATATGCTCTCACATGTAAGGTTTAAAGAGCAAAGTAGGTTTATGTTCTTTAATACTGATGTCAGGAGCTAAAATAATAAATAAATTATCATAATTTTAACAGACACATTACAAGAGAAGGTCTTCCAAGCAACCTGTCTGCATATGAAACTATTTCTGAGTTTAAAGGAATTCGAGGCTGACTCTGACAGGAGAAGCCATCGCTGTGTATTTCAAGAGGTCAGACTCAGATCCATTATTCTCTGTGTTTGCTTTTAAAACTGCCTTTTTTGTCTGAGACCTGAAGAAGGGTATGCATTCCTCCAAATGTTCCATCCCCCTACAACACTTTCAGTCATCTAATAAGAGTTATTTCTGCCCTACAAACGTAATCTTCCTCCTGTCCCTCGACTGTGACAGCACCATCTCTACCCTCTCTGCTGTCATCCCCATGCTGCAACAAGCACACCCGTTCCTTAAGTAGGACTGCAAGAGTCTTCAGAAAGCTGCTGAAAGCACAGGGCAGATTCCTACCGACCTCAGTGAACTTTGCATTTTGTGGGAGCAATTTCAACTTCAAATTCTTACATTTAAAATGCGTAGTAAGTATAAAGTTGACTTTCATAAAGACAGGCAGCTGGTTATAGGGTTGTTGCATGTTCAGCAGTTGGGAGGGCAAACTGTGGACTTCTATATTTCCTAACACAGAAAGGAAACCTAAAAAAAACTTAAACCAGTATACAGCACAAAATTAATATATATTACACTCCCCAGAAGAGTGCATGAATAGGCAGATGCTGTAGAGGGGACCTCCATCGGACTGCTTATTACAGAATAAATGATAGCATCAAAAAGTAATACAGCTCAACGATACAGGTCGTTGACTTAGACTTCTCCGCTGGGAATGATTAAAGTGGCATTTAGCTCTACTGGTTGATGCTCTAGGGTGTTGAAAAACATCACATCAATACATATCTGCTTAGCTGCTCACAGAAAGAATGACATCATGGAAACATAAATAAGTTGCTGACTCCCAGCCTGAGGAATAACAGCAGCATTTTGGATTTCAGGAAATAATGAATAGTACAATGGAAGACAAAATAAACTATCTAATCAGGCCACCTCTGATTTATATTGCATTCAGAGATGCTCTCTTGCCACCAGATCAGGGCACTGGAGTCTCATTCTTATGCATGGGTGAGGAAGCAAAACCACTGGTACTCAAAATACCAATTTTGAAAAAGCCACGTATAAAAAATAATATAAGAGATAATACATGAAGTGCTTGAGGGGTCTCTACAGATATCTCAAAGGCAGCAGGGAGCATTGTTAGGGCTTGTTTTGCCAGTGGATACATAAGCAGTGTATGCTGTATTTAATTGAAAGTTGTTTCTACCTCTGCAGGAAAAAATACAGTATAATTATCAATAATTCTGAATAGGCTGTATCTCTTCAGGCAAGGGCAAGATCTAAGACATGGCTCAGCTGCTGTATGATATAATTTCCTGTAACAAGATTCAGTAGGACTGGGAACTAAATAAATTAAACCTCAGACCTGATCAATGTTTTGTACAGCAGGTTTTGGATTAAGAACTGTTCTACTCTTTTTGCATGTTACAGATCTAAAATAGAAAAGTCCAATGAAGGGTGTCCTTTTAGGAAATCAAATTATTTTATTTTTCTCTGTAATTCCTGGGGGCACAAAAGAGACATATTTTTTTACTTTAAAGTCTGACTTAGTTAAAGAATACTACTGGCTTCTATTATGTAACAGAACTATATTTTCACAGAAGCACTGAGTGAAATTCTGTGGGTCTTATAAACCATATACATGTATACCTATGCAACTCAAATGTCCTTAAGAAGTCAGTCACAACTTTTACTACTGGGGTGTGGAGGTAGTCCAAAAATCACGGAAAGCAGATTTTTTTGCAGGAGTCGTCCAAAGGTTGTCTTATCCCTTTCCTGTGGGATCAAAAATTGAATGATGTTGCTTTAAAGAAAAATGAAAAAAAAAAATTATATGTTAAAGATAAAAGCCCAACTAATTATTCCCTCTGACAAGAGAGTAAGATAATTTTCCCAAGAAGGATATATTGCTTTTGCAATTTCACTGATGGTACAGGGCAAAAATAGTAGCCAGATGGCAAGTAACATCATCAAGGCATGGCAACTGTTGAATATAAGGAGACAAGCAATAAACATGAGTTAAATTTAGAGAGTATGAATTATATACTGTGGGGTAGGAATTAAAGTTTCTTGTACATAAAGATTTTTGCTGTCATTGCAACTTAATTAAGCTTTGAAAATGCAAATTCTTCTACACTTGAATAATACCAGATTAGAGGGATGACATCTATACATAGTTTTCTTCAGTACTGATCTTTGTATTCTGCATTTCTGTTTGAAAACCAAAAGTAAGTCTCATCAGTGTAAGAGATGTTTTTAGATATTTTGAAGCAATAGGTATCCTAGGATGAGATGAGGAAAAAACCCCATGCATCTACAGAGACGTCCTGTCTATACACAGGACTACTTATTTGCTATAATCACTAGTGAAAATTCACCACTGCGGGGATCTTCTATTTAATCTTTCTAGCGCAGAGGTTCAGTCTGAAAATGAAAAAAACAGTGATCTTGCTGCCTATGTGTTATACCTGATATTTCAAAAGGAAACTCTGAAGGTCTTCTAAAATGTTTATAATCTTGACTCTCCTAAATGATCGTGACAGTCATGTCAAAAGTGGTGAGAAAAAATAGCACTTTAATATAGTTGAATTCTAGTAAACAAACATTTCTGTTATGGAATATTACTTTTACTGTGCAATTTTTCTTTATTATTATGACAAACTTTTGTGCAAATTATAATGTGAGTATATATAAAATGCAACTGCCTTCTGCAGGAGAAATGCTGTGTTTATTTGTCCTCACATGGAAGGTGTGGTCCTTTATGACTTAACAATGTGGCTATTATTCTCTCAGTTCTTGTGTTTGGATGTGTAAGGCTACAGATCATCTGTCTTTATGCAGAAAAACAGTCATAGGTACCAGCTGTTTGATTTGGGTACAGTCTTAGAGATACCTCTTGTTCTACTCTACTGCTCTCTGAAATGGAGATGTTCTTCCCAGGGCAAATGAATGCATTTCAACCAAGTGGGAGATGTGAGCCAGCAGAAATTACCTTCTCTTATGTATGCATGGGAAATTGATGCTTTCACCTTAACGGTTAGGTGGGGAAAACAGGAGAAACTTCTGCTGAGCTAAGTGTGGACAACACGACTTCAGGGAGAGGTAAGAACTGAGGATGGGAATGAAGCCTACTAGATGTGTTTTTCGCTGAAACAGATCAAGAACTGCTGACTTTACTTGACTAACCTCTTTTCCAGCTCAACCTCATTCTGAAGTGTAGTATACTGTTGGCTGTAAATTCAATCCATAAATCTTTAGGGGTAATGTACAAGTAGTTCCAGAATTCACTGTTGTCAGCCCCAGCAAGTATGCAGGACAGTTACAGTCTGCAAAACAAAATGAATTACCAGTATATTACCTGCAGTTGTAGTGGAGGGGTAATATTTTACCTTCTAGCTAGTTGATACCTACTGAGATGACAGCCAAAATAGTCCACAGCAAGAGTGCCTGGCACTTCTTTGCTCCTGGGCCTATTCAAAGAGGTGTTATGCTGCAGTAAGACCAGTGTTGAATTCTAATGACTGCTGTATAATACGGGGATGTTTTGCTTAAGTTGGCCACATACTCTTCTTCCAGTGTTTTTGGCCTAATAAAAGTGGTTATTGGTTTAAACAAAGTAAGCTTTCCTTGAACCCTGTGGACTTTTGGTGTGTTTCCTCTCTCTGAAGGTAAGGGTGAGGTACATCAGAAGGAGCTCAAGCCTGTGTGCTAACTAACAGTGTCCATGCACTTGTTCACCTAGTTCATTACTGATTTATTTGGCAATTGGGATGAGATAGAGCAAATATAGTAAATTACTGCATCTCAATTGATAGGGACATAAATCTAGGTTTTATTCATATGGTATGCTGATGGTGCAAAAGTTGTAGCTAGAAGAGATACAAGAAAGCATTATTTGTGAAAATTCATAGCCGAATTGTTATGATTGGGTTTCAACCAGATTCCACTAGTGTAACTCTACATGACTTTTCACACATCCATTGACCTGACCTCTTAGCTTCCTATTTGACAGGCTTTCTTGAAGCACCAGTTTACCAGATTCCTCAGCTCCATCACTTTTCATTACATATCCTCATCTATTTTCCTAGATTGAAATGAAGCCAAGTTTTAATTAGTGTTAAAATACAATTCCTTTCCTAAGCCAAGCATACCACTGAAAGCACAATACTTAATTCAATAGAAAAGCTGCCTAGTGAGCAGAAATTATTGTAAAAAAAATTACAATATGGGAATTGATACGTTTCAGCCCAGACCTCAATTCAAAATATTCTAGAAAGAGAAGGCAGAAGAGAAGAATGACAAAATTCACTTTTCAGAGGGTATCTTTAAAATGTTATTCCATGCTAATTTTCATTTCATAAGTTTCTTACCTTGCAAAGGATTCTGCATCTGCTTAATTTTAAATATGAGTAAAGCTATTGGTGTTCATGGCATTAAGTGTAAGCAGAAGACTTCACAGGGCTTTTTAGACTATAGTTTAAGGCTGTTCAAAGTATATTTAGGAAGCTGCAGGATATTTTTAGAATCTATAGAACTTCTATGGATAAGAATGCACTACCTAATACAGCTTAACTAAATTTTAATATGTGTAACTGAATAGGAGTCTTTAAAATTCATTAAAACAGCAAGAAAACTGAATAGTAATTGTAATTTGACATTAGGTCTGTCGCTGCACCCTTATCAAGTACTTTATTCCCTGCTTCTCTGTATTTTCTCTCAAGTAGGGAGAACTTGTGCACTCTGAGCAGCAGAGGATTAGTTTCTGATCTGATAGACACCCTCTCTGGTGTTTATTGCAAACATATTTCATTGAGAAATGAATAATTAATTCCAGTTATGGGTTGATCTCTGATCTCTAATTTCATATTAGTAAAGCATAACATTGACGTATAAAAAATCATAATTCTTCAGGCATTTTACTACCATTATATGGAATACAACCTCCCCTCCTAAAGGCAATCACAGTAAAGAAATGCAGAAATTCACCAGGGCATGCAAATGGTTTGAGACCATACTTATAGAATGGAAAAACTGCGAACAGATTCTTTTACATCTGTGATTATATTAAAGTGTAAATAAATGCAGGATACATCAGTCCAAATATGCCAGCTTGGCAGCATGTAGAGCACTAGTTTTAAATCAAGTTTAGCTGACATTGCAAGGAGTCAGTCACTTCATAAAGAAAGTTGTCACAATAGGAGGATAGTTAAAGAAATCTATAGATCGGATTTTCAATCAGGTGAAATGATAAAATTGAGAAGTGACAACTTTGCTAAACTTATTTTTTAAAAAGTGAGCTAGAAGATGCTGAGTTAATCTCTCTGCATACTTTGAAAATCTCCAGATGCAAAGATCAGAAAATGCTGCTTCCAAAGGGCCAAAACAGCCCCTCTGATACCAGTGCAACAAACTCACTTTCCTCTAGACTCAGAGTGTTGTGACAGTCTTTGGACCACTGAAAGGGAGCATATGCTAGCTCTACCTTAGCACTTCGTGGCTACTGTCACATTGCTTTTGGCTGTACCAGTGCATGGAAAGGACTGATGAGCATCAGCTCTTGGTCTATGAGATGGTTGTGCCCTGCTGCAACACTCTGCCCGATGCAGCACCTTTTGGCCAGCTTGTTGGATTCATTTTGCTACCTGTGCAGAGTACCGTGCCAAAGTAGGGGTTAGCTGGTGCACGTTTAAAACTATCTTGGATATGTCTTCATTAAGTGGTGGTCACGGTGACTGGAATTCATCCTTGACCAGACATTGACACCTGCATCTGAGCTAATCACTTGGTGCTCCCTAGGTTATTAGTCTCCATTACAGTCAGTGGAGAAAAATAGGCAGTTTTAGAGCACAATTTATCTTATGCTAAAGTAGGCATTGGAGATAGATGAGATGAATCACATGCTGTGAATGCCTTTTTTAGAATGTCAATTAAAGCAGCCTAGGTGTGGGCATCGACCCTGAAGACTTCTTGAGGTAGATGAGGTGAATCTTCCCTCACAGGGAAAGTGCAAGGGTACCTCCTGAAATCTTTAAGTGGATAAGCCTCTTATTGCTTTCAGGACTAGCGAAGAACCCTGCTGTGTTTGTATTAAGGAAGTTAGTTTTCCTCAGTGGGCAAAGCACAAGGTTGTCAGGATGTATAACTCACAGTGCACCAAATGCATTGAGAAGGCATCACTAAAGATTAAGGTTTCAGTGAGGTACAGAGCAGTTCAAATTACACAGACTCCCTTAGACTCAAATGTCATTAACTGACACATAGGTGTAAAAGAATTTCATATAGTCAGGATAGGCTGTACAGAAAGACAAAAGAAAAGAAGAGCTTTCTGTTTAACTTTCTATTACACAAATTTCTACACCTTTTCCTGAAGCATCTGTTACTTTCTGCTACTGGAGCCAGGATCCTGCACAACGATCCCAGACAGGCCCAGGATGAGAAGTCCTTTTAGTCAGATCTTCATCAGGAGAAGACATGTTGGATGTACTCTGAGGAACAGTTTGCTAAGAAAAATTCTACTCTTTCTGCGTTCAGCTGTGTCTTCACCTCCCATCCTGACTGTTAAAGCTGAGCTGAGGTCACACACATATCAAAGGGTCCACACACTGTAATCTCATCTGCTTTCCTATCCCTGTACAGGCTGAATCTCATAAAAGATATTACTTCTTCCTCATTGCTTCTCCTGGCTGCTGAGGCATTGTCCCATGTTCGCTGTTACGTATTTACAGACAATCACATGAATGCACTGCTCTGATTTCAACTAGTTAATCCACATGTCAACCAGGCAACAATTATCCCCATCTGCAAAGGAAGCTGAGATAATATGAATAATAGGCAAATCTGTGCACAAAATCTTTCTGTTTTTCTTTTGACATCTTCATGAAAATCAGATGATGTTTAATGCAAAAATTGCAGCCAGCACAATGCTAAATGAATAAATCCTTATTTGTATGAAATCGGCTTCTTTTCTAGAAAGATGTACATGCATATCTTTTGTGATTAGTTATTTAGAGCAGAAGGAAATAAATTCCAGTGGAAATATTTTCGTGTAAATATGCAAAATAGAAAGTTAAGTTACAAATCTCAGCAAATGAGAAATGCACTATCCAGTTTACATTTCCAGTTAAAAAAAAATAATAGTAATTGAGTAAAGACTCTCTAAAAACCATACAAATTCTGTTCTTACCTGCTCAGGAAGCAGTTGGAATTAGAGTTATTCCTAATGACCTCAAGTAGCTTTATCAAATGGGGTATTATGGAGATGTTATGTCCCATGTTTGCTTTCCAGGCAAAAATACACAGGAAAGTAAGTAAGAAACTAAGGACTTGAATCACGCATGGTCTGAGACTAGGACAGCTCTTGGTGCTTAACTCTACTTAAGGCAAAGACAATAACACATGAGAACTGTTTCTTGGTACTGAAAAATAAACCCCCACAACAGTGGTAAATATTTCTGGTCCTTTAAGTCTGCTAGATCTCTTTAGATTTCAGCTTGCTTTAGTGTATTCAAAAGCTTCACATTGATAAATTTCCAACAGTGCAATTCCTGCCAAAATCTGCTAGATTGCTCCTCAGTTCAAGAGCATGTGTTGCTTTGTGTAAAAGCAGGAGGATTCCTGTTTCGTCCATGTACAAACCCATGTGGCTGTGCCGAACTGACCCTGCACTTGGTAAACCAGCGTACCTCTTTCTCTGATACTTTAATACCCTAATTTTCCTCAGAGGAGTAATGCTGCCATTACTTAAAAGAATCCTTCTTTTCTTGTCCCTCTCTCTCCTCTCTTTCTCCCTTTTGCTTTTCTCTCCCCACCAGTGACCACTTTCCCAGCAGTCAGCTGTTCCTGGGGCCTGTAGCATCTATAATCACTAGAAGGGTTTCCATGTGTTTGAAATTAATCTGTCTTGGAGAATTCTTCACAGAACAGCCGAAAATATAGTTTGCATTCAACAAACTGGTTTTTGTTCCTGCCATGTATTTCCAGCCTCCTCCCTCCGTATAGTTTGTTACAGTTAAAAAGGTAATGGAGCAAAACAGTCTTCAGCAGGTTGGTTTTGAGCTGTCTGCTTCAAGTAGGTCAAGCCTGGGAGAGAAGTAATGAAAAACAAAAGCTGAGTTTTTGTTGTTATTTTCATGAAGTGCACAGGGATATGGAAAAGTGTCTGCAAATTTCTGGTTTTCAGCATCAGTAAGTCTCACAAGATTTTATACAAAAATGATAAACGCCCTTGTTATACATCAATAAAAAATGACCAGTGGTTCTCAAAAAAAGACACTTTCGTTTGACATTTATTCATGTTTAATTCAAAGGAAATGATGTGAAGTTAGAAAATGTCATGTTTGTTATATATATTTATAGTGATTTATCTTAGAATGTTTTGATAATTTCTGAGAAAGGTCTGTCTTTCGAAATACAACCTTTCCGAGAAAGGCTATCACACCTCTAAATTTTGATCTGCACCTCTGTATATAACCATATGCACTCTGTCCTACGGTAACAGAAGCAGACACCAAGTGGTCTCTCTTTTATCAGCTAAACCATTGGTGGCCTTCATTCATCATCAGCATTTAAGTCCCGAAGACTTCCTGCAGGTGATTTTCAAAAACCTTTGGAGCAGCTCTTATCCTCTTACATGCACAGCACGATACATGCCATGGAAACACAGTTCTGCAAATGTGCTTCTAAAATTATTTGAAATATTTTTTTATTCTTCCTCAGCTGTAAAGCTGAATGCCTTCATTACCACATGGCTAGTTCTGCAAAGACAGCCATAATGATTTCTTAAAAATAACATAAAAGACCTTGCTATATACTAAAATAAGGGAAGGCTCTTTTATCTCGGTACTTTGCTGGACAAAAACGATTGACGGGTCTCATCGGGAAACTAAGAAAATCACTTCCGCTATAGTTTAAAGGTGCCATTTGAGATTTACAGTTCTATGAGATATCAGGTTTTAAATTCAGATACTTAAAAAACGTTATAAAAGAAATAACTAGTTCAAAATAGAACCTTATTCTCTTACATCTTGACTCAGTGTAATGGTTCAGGGAAACTTCAGCACTGTTCATGAAAAAAGTGGGAAACAACTTTATGTTTTAAATATGATAACAAATCAGTCAAAGCTTTGGAATGTCAGTGTGTTGCAGGGAAGGGCATCGATGAGCAGAGGGCAGCAAATATGGTTTTGGTGGTAATGAGTTTACCCTAGGTTTTTGCAATTTTTGTTCTTTCACATCTTCTATATAAAGATCAGAAAGACCAAAATAAAATCCTATGTTTCATAGTGGAATCATACAACTGAGTATTACTCCAAAAAGTTAAAGTTACAATGTCATGTTGAAATAGGAATTGAAATCTTTTTTAAAGGAGTGAGCTGATTTTTCACTATATTAAATTAATAATTTCTTCTAGGTTTTTTTGAAAATACTGGAGAATGTCTTGAGTCTTGTTGACTTCATATATTCAGCAGTGGGCAACCCTAATTTTGTAACCCAAATGCATTCAAATCTCATTTGATTGCCTAACTGAAATAATTATATAGATAGATGCTTCAGATCTTTCCTGAAGGGACTATTGTGGGTGATGTCCAGGACTGAACCAGAGGTGAAATACTGAATCCACATGAAGGATTGGCCCTAAAGGCTAGGCTGAAAGTCACTGTAAAGGTAATCATGAGGACAAACACAGAGAAAAATATAATTTTTTTTCTATAGCTTTCTCTGATGGGACTGAGCATGTACCCCCTGTGATGTTACTGTGTTCTTATGAAAGAAAAATTACTTTTCTATTACTAGCAAAATCATGCTTTGTATTTTTTGGAAAGGACTTTAAGAATCAAAGTCTTCTGGTCTAGCGAAAGAAGATTTTAAATGCCACACTGAAAATGCAGCACCTGCTGGAATACCCAGGAAAAGAAACCACATCTTTTGTTTGTCTGTCAGTCTGCTGCACCTTTGGAGAGAATTTACAGCATGTTTTTATAATGAGGGAAATAAAAGGATGAGATACCACATTCAGAACTGGTATGAAAGAAGTAGCTTCATAAGTGACTTTTGTTCTGCAGAATTTTGCTGAGAGCCCTAGCCTACAGCTGCCTGTAAGAAAAGTGTCGTTTAAAACATCAAGAGGTTCAAGAGGTGAACTATGAATGCCAGTGTACTCCCTTGCATGGCGTATCACCATGCCAAAGAGATAAAGGGATTATGTGGCTCCTTTGAATGTCAAGATTTTTCTGAGCAAAAAATAAAATACAAGTGTAATTGCTTGATTAAATTGTTGCCTCAAACAAATTTGGATGAACTGTGTGCTTCCTCAGAGCAGAAGCTGGCATGAAGGATTTTAGAAATATTGGACTAACATTTTGCCAGTGTTGATAGCATCAGTTATTTCTGAACACTATCAAATTCCAGACCAAGACATATCTTACACTGTTGGACAGAGCAAGATTGCTAGGCACCCCTGGGAATTTATTTTATTAATGTGCACATCACAGGATTATCTGGGTGTATCATTTCCAAAGGAAACAGCAAGTTAGCAAACTCCAGATCAGTCAGAGACATTAAATTCCCCATGCTTCTTGACCCTTATTTTATCCGAGAGAGTGAATTTTAGTAAACATTGAGGGTGATTCAGCACTGAGCGTTGGCTTTCTGAGTGCGTTACACTCTGAAATGAAGAAAAAGGTTCCTCCTCAAAAGTATAGTCTTAAATGAAATTTCAAAAATCCCCAGAAGAGTGGAAGATGGAGAAAACCTGTTAGGCAGGGAAGCGCAAACGAGCTGCGAGGGCAACTTCAGCTTTGAAGTAGCTGCTCCCAGCGTGGTGCCGCGGATGCAGCTCAGAGCCGGCTCTGGCGGCGGCGATGTTTCTGGCAGGGAGACATTCTCCTCTGTTAGCTCTGAGCAGCTGCCTCCGCACCAGCGGCAGCGCTCATGGGTTTTGGATGGGGGGGACCTCAACGTAAAATTCTTTATTGTGTATTTCCAGGTTATCTTCTCATGATTTTCTTATTGTGTGTTTGCACACACAGGTGTGTATGTGCCAAAGAACCCAACAGAGGCTCAAAACAGCAGAACTAAACAAAATCAGCAGAGTATAGGTTATCCAGGGTAACATACTTATTTGTTACATATGGGAAAACAGGAAAGAAAGGGCCACTACCTCACAATTATCTTTTAAGTTTCTTTGAAGGGTCCCTTCTCATGACTCAAGAGTGTTTCTGCAAGCTTGGGGACAACCAGTAAAAATCGTACTGAGGTCTACTGAGCAGGCACATGAATGCATGGGAGCTCTCTGATGCACAAAAGAATTATATAGATATGGAAAATTGATAAGCTGAGGAAAAACTGTTACCTGTTATAACAGGCTTCTATGAAGTTTATAGTTACCTTTGTAAGACGGGGTAAGCCACTGTTGCGTTATGCTTTCTTGTTTGTCACCATCAAGACAGAAATACAAAGATTTTAGAGAGGTTTATAAATTTCTGGTGGTGATGGGCCCCACTGTCCCCAGGGTAAGAAAGACCTGCTCTGTTTATAGCATGTGCTTTTCAAATTTTGTCAGTGCAAAGAGGCTTTTACCACCTCTTGATTTTGGTGCCCTATAAAAATATATAAAAGACAAGAGAAAATTTTAAGGGAGCGTTGTTTGTCATCAGTTCCTCTGGTTTGTTTGTTTTTTTTTTTCAGAAGAGGTGCACTTCACATGAAGGACTATTTTTTACACTTTTGATAAGGCCTTTGGGAGCTTCATTGCAGTGCTCATGGTACGTACCTGGTGTATGAGCAATGCAAACAGCAGAGCCTGAAACGGAAACTGAAGCTGGAAGTATTCAAGCTTGTCTCCCTGTTTGTTGCAGTATTTCCATGGCAACTGGGTGCTATAAAAAGATTCTCACTAAATATATTGCTTGTGCTCTTTTCTTGCTTTATATTTTTCTCTTCTAGTTATCAATTACTATAAAAAATAGTCTGCCATGATGTGTTATTTGTTTACACTTATGCAAGTGGTTTTGTATTTATTCTGTTATTACTAGCAGCATCAATTTTAACTGCTCACATTACCAGAGAAGATAGAAAAGTAAATGATGTGGCAAATAAAAATGTACACTTTGCCAATGAAAAAATAAAAAAATCAAGGTGAATATTTATATCAGTAAGTATCAGACACAAATGCTTTTGTTCATACAGATTTCTTTTTCATGTCCAGTTGCCATTTGCTGTTAGCTGTCCTATATGATCCTAGCTTAGCTTCTATTCATATACAACAAGACAAATCTGATGGGGCAGAGAGTTCCCCCTTTCAGTGCTCTGCACTGCATGTGAGAGCCTGGATGCGTCCAGGCAGGCCACAAACAGTGGTAGTGTAAGCCAGAAGTGACACCTCAACAGAAGTTCAAGGGGTATCATTCAATTGTGCTCTTCGTCTGCTAACAAAACAGCTCCCACTTGTGTGCCACGGGTTAGCAAGAGAACTAGTACCTCTTAGTTGTGGTACTGCTCAACCATCAGACACCACCACGAGTTATCAATTACTATTATCCAACAAAAAAAGTTATCCAACAAAAAAAGATGACTGAATTGCAGCTGGAGTCCCACTTTGCAATGGGTGGCATCTAAACCCACCACGGGCATGAGACGTGTCTCCCCTTACTCAGGGGAGTACTTACTCCCCCTGACTGACGATGCAAATCGTCAGTGCTGTGCATGACTCAACTAGGTTGATATACAGAGACTAGTTACAGGGCTCATCACCTGCCTTTCTGCTTCGTATCGCAGAATCTGGGGTGCTGGTGACAAATTTCTTCCCTGCTTTGTATGCAAAGGAGATGATGTAAGTGAGTCAGCAAGACAGGCTTCACTATCTGTGTCATCCTGCAGCTGAGTAACGATGCGGCACAGACAGGAGATGATGCGACTACTAACATCAGCAAAATAAGACCACTCACCTGTCAGCTGAAAGGGAAAAACTGCCTTTCTCTAGTACCAACAGTCAAATGGCAGACAGAAAGAAAAGGTCCAACGTTTCATAATCTATGAAGGGGAAGGGGATGATATGAGAAATTTGGGCCGCATTGCTTTACTGTGATTAGGTACCTTGGCCCTTCACTTGTTTGAAGAATTAGTTGGGAGTTTATCAACTCTGTGCCAAAAAAAAGAATATATATGCCACTAAAAGAAACTCGTGGGTGTGTATAAATCACCACAATTTTTAAAAAGTCCCATAAAGATGGAAAAGTAATGAAAAATTAGACAAACTTGCATGGAATATGATTCCTAAAAGGATGAAAAATGACCCTTCAATTTCATATCACACGCTGTATTCCTTAATAATGGAACCGATATGAACAAACTATGTCATAAAGGTTTGATAATGATGAGATGATGAGAAGGTCCCAAAAATCATTCCACAGATTTCTTCAGCTTTGAGCAGGGCCTAGATGTTTAGAGAACATGGCAATAAGGTTGAAACAATGGAAAAAAACTCAAGTAATACCTTATTATTCACTATTCTTTTTGACTGAGTCTCCTGCCATCTGTTCCTCTGCAAGACCATAAAATCATAAGGTGATCAACCATTACGAATAATTAATAATAGAAGTTGTGATTAACAATGTGTGGATAATGTCCAGACTCAGAAACTGAACTGCTTTTGTCAAACCATTGGATAAATAAAAAGGGACAACACTCTTGAGCAAAAATAGCATTAAAACAAGGACTGGTTTGTGAATGATTCTAGAAAAGTAGCTTGAGAAAATTTTCCCCATCCTTCAGTCATGCTTCACATATGTAGGAGAAATGATGTTTGACCAAGATGTTGAACCTACATATTTGTTCTGGTTTAGACATGTTGATCCCATGTATTCCCCTACTGTTTAAAATGCCAGAAAACTACTCTTCTCCTTCAGGAATGGTGTTTGCCTTTTCAGGTATCTCTTGGGACTCTGTCCCATGCCTGGAACACAGTACTTTTCTCGTAGGTTTGCTGTGGAAACGAGCTGTGTTCCTAGTAACCATCCACAGTGCTCAAACCTGCACTTCTCAGTGTGCCACCGAGTCGTCTGGCTCTTCAGCAGCTGTCATGTGTGGTGAAATGTTTAGCTTTTGATTGGTGTGCGACGGGGATCTGTCAGACATCTCACTTCATTCAATCACAGAAACAGTCTATTAGCTTATATACACAGCAGAAAATGAGTGTTCACCATCACTATGGAAATGCAAAGTATGTTGTAAAATCTGGCAAGACTACTTTACAGTAAGGCTCTGATCCAGTAATATTCTTCAAAACATGATTTAGTAGTACCCATGCCAAGTGATTAATACGGGCTTAAATTTAGCCAACCAAATCCTTATATAGTTTTTTCAATCAGTCTCAGAAAGTTTGTTTTCTGATGACATATTTCACCCGGGTGGAGTAATTCAGTTTTAAACCTGGTGTTGAAGCACTTCCATTAACTGCGTGCTAAAGATGTGCAGTAAGGATTCAAGTTTTCTAAACAGGAACTCCACATTTTTTAATCAAGTGTGTGCAACAATAATGTCCTGTGGAAGAGTGACGTTGGGTCCTCCGCTGTGTCAAGGGAGATGAGCCAGTTTGCCCCAGCTTAGAGCAGAGCCTACAATGACATGTTAATGTGTGTCTGGGAATTCTCTCAACTTTAGTAACCCAAAGCTTAAGCTTCCAACATGGGTGAATGAATCAGGAGATGCTTGTCTTCAGTGATTCATGCTACCTGAAGACAAGTAGGATGAATTGACCTTGGATATGCTTCTTTTTCTCCTTGGCTACATATGGAGTCTTAAATGATAAACATAGACCAGCCACCTGACCTTTAGGTGCCCAACTGCATTGCTGTGCAATCAGGATCATAGCAATCACTCTGAGAGTGCTCTTTCAGACATAATCACTTGCTAGGTAGGATTGGAACTATTTAATTAATATTTTAATGTAACTATAATTTAACAGCAAAGACCATAAGTAAAAATTAACAGCATGATGTTTGTCCCTTTTCATTTAAAGCATTGCCAAAACTTCAGATAATGAAATAATAACTCAGCAAGATTTGTTGTTCTTCAGCTCCTACAGAAGCAGGATGTGCAGGGTGACAGCTCCATTAAAAAGTGCCAGATGGAGTCATTATGTTAATTATTACTGTAAGCTTTCCACCCTTCCATTTTAAAGGGATATTTAAGGTTATTTAGGCCAGGCTAGTAAAATGCAAGAGTTGACCTCTGTTGAAAGTTTGGTTGCATTAGTTAATAACATGTTTTTAAAGAATTAAAATTAAAACTAGTATGTTAAACCGGAAAATGGGCATTTTCTATCTTGACTTTTCCCTCCAATTATAATTTACATGTATTCATTAAGAGTCATTTGTCTTGCTCAGCAACCAATCATCTGGAGTGACTTTACTGCAAAAGTAATTCTTTAACATTGTTATTAAAAAAATCTCAATAACTAAAAGTGGACCTCAGTGATCATACAGTATCGGTGGCATGTGGTTTCCAACAGCCACCACCAAATGGTCTTCTATATCAACTGGTTTATATCAGTTGATCTGCAGGGTGTGTGTGGGGTTGTGCAATTTTAAATTTATTCTAAGTAAAATCAGAGGTTGCTTAAATGTCCAGATGTTCTTTATCCCCCTTTCTGATCGGAAAAACAAATCCAAAGATAAGTGCTGTTCAGGCTGTGTCATGCCTGGTACAGGACCAAGGAGTGACCAGCTCAGCTGCCAGCTAAACCTTTAAGTGGTGCTCAAAAAATCAACTCCAAAATGCTCATTTCAACACACAAGACTTTGGAGCAAGGGACACTCGAGAAAAGATGACTTGAGCAGGACAGGAGGTACAGAACTGGGAGTAACCAACCTTTGCGGAACAAAAGCATAGAAGAGCCTTCAAGCAAGCTGGGACTTGAGTCAGGAAAATGAGCGACCAAGGGAACCCTACAAAGGCAAAAACAGCAAGGAAGGGGTAAATAGAGATCACTGACCCACTGGCAGTATGAGAGTGATGAAGCATCAGGTGAACTAGCAGGGCGCAAGTTCCTTTTGGGGCTACTCATGCTAACACTTAAAAAGACATTCCTAAATGAACCCCAGTATGGTGCCTTTACGGCTGCTTTTATGTTCTTTATTGTAACTTTCCAAGGTTTACCAGACCAATAAATCCACTCTTGGCAGCAAAATAGGCAAAATCAGAATCTGTCCCTCCAGCTGCTGAAGAAGGTTAGTGTTTACACCATAAAGGCCACAGGAGGAGAGAGGGTAGGTTTGTGCTGCTGGCCCATGCAAAGGTGTTGCTGATGGAGAGCAAAATCCAAAGGAAAAACATTAGAATCCCAGAATGTTATCAGTTTTTTTCATGACATTAAAACTTCTGTGTTGAATTTATTTATATCCCCTTTTTTGAAGAGAAATAGAGTAATGTGTAATACCTTGGTTAGTAATTTATGAGGTACAGTGTAAACAGGGCTTGATGCTTAGTATACATGATGTCTGAATTTGAATATGCCTTAGTGTCTCAAAGTCTGCAGCTAACAGTTCAAACAGGGGCAGGATCTATGTATTGTGGTAAAAGTGATATTTATCCAGTTTTACTCCAGTTTTGCATGCTCCCATTTGATCAGACAATCATACAATCTTTGGGTTGGAAGCAACTTTTAAAGGTCATCTAGTCCAACCTCCCTGCAATGAGCAGGGACATATTCAGCTAGATCAGGTTGCTCAGAGCCCCATCCAACCTGACCTTCAATGTTTCCAGGAATGAGGCATCTACTACCTCTCTGGGCAATCTGTGCCAGTGTTTCACCACCCTCATTGTCAAAAATTTCTTCCTTATATCTAGTCTAAATCTATCCTCTTTTAGTTTAAAACCATTCCCCCTTGTCCTAGTGCAACAGGCGCTGGCAAAAAGTCTGTCCCCATCTTTCTTAGAAGCCCCCTTGAAGTATTGGAAGACTGCAGTAAGGTCTCCCCGGAGCCTTCTCTTCTCCAGACTGAGCACCCCCAACGCCCTCAGGCTTTCCTCACAGGAGACGGGTTCCATCCCTCTGATCATTGTTGTGGTCCTTCTCTGGACCCTCTCCAACAGGTCCATGTCTTTTCTGTGTTGAGGGATCCAGAGTTGGACACGGGACTCCAGGTGGGGTCTCAGCAGAGCAGAGTAGAGGGGCAGAATCCCCTTCCTCCACCTGCTGGCCACTCTGCTTTGGATGCAGCCCAGGATATGGTTGGCCTTCTGGGCTGTAAGTGCATATTTCCAGCTCATGTCCAGCTTTTCATCCACCAGTAACCCCCAAGTCCCTCTCGGCAGGTCTTCTCTCAATCCCTTCATCCCCTAGCCTGTATAGATACTGGGAATTGCCCCGACCCGGGTGCAAGGACCCTGCACTTGGGCTTGTTGAACCTCATGAGGTTCACACAGGCCCATGCCTTGAGGTTGTCCAGGTCCCTCCGGATGGCATCCCATCCCTCAGGCGTGTCAACCACACCACTCAGCTTGGAACTGCACCACTGATCTTGGAAGCACCTTGAGTTAAGCTTCTGATTTGTAAAGCATGTTTAACCACTTCTGCAGTATGTCATGTACTGAACTGAAAAACATGTTGGAATGCTGTTCTCTTCACTTTCTGAATTTTTACAACTCAGAATAAAATGAACCTCTGTCTAACATCACAATTTTCAAACTGCCTCATGCCAGAGGCTCTGAAAATGTACAGTCCTCCTCCTTTCTTCTCCAGCCAGAGAACAATAAGCACAAGTCAAAGTAACACAATGCACTTTTTCAAATATTTACAACTTTTTTTCACTAAACTTGCTGTGTTCAATTAATGCAAGCTTTAGAATAGCTCCTTCTGCTCCTAAAACAAGGGGTGGGGGGAAAACCCTCTTACATTATGGAGCGTCTGCACTGTCATGGTGGTTCATCAAAAGAGATAATTATCTCATCGGGAGTGTGTGTGTGCGTGTGTAAAAGTTCTGGGCATCATCAGAAAAGTCAGCAACTAGCCTCTGTTGTTTTGGGTTTTTTTCAAAACTTGAGGGCTGATAGTTGTACTCTGTACTCTGTATTTCAAAACCTAATCCCTGCATATCCATGAAGGACTGGAATTAACCTGACGTCTTCGAGATAAATGTGCATGGAATTAACATTTGAAGACAATTTAAAGTCTCAAAACTTTTCTCAGTAGAGAAGAAGTAAGTAAGTAAGTAAGAAGTAGTAAGAAGCATCATTATTATTATTATTATTATTGTTATTGTTATTATTAATGATATTTGGTGTGTTTCTACGCATTAAAGTTACAGGTATACGCATCATGTGTTTTATATGCCTCCAAAGAGTGTTTCTGCCTGGTGTTGGTATGTCTGTCACATCACCAGAAGCCTTTATTTTACCTTTCACAGCCTTTCTTTTTTCCACACATCCCCCCCCCCAGTTTATGGGTACAGCAGACCACGTCTCCCTGTCCTCCCCGAAGCTGCCCAGTGCCCAGCTGCAGCACTGGGCTGTTCTGCGCGGCCGGGCACACACCCAGCCCAACGCTGCCGCAGCAGCGTTAAGAAGGTGCCACCTTCTGATGGCTTAAAGATGTGCAACCCACACTGCTGGTTTCTGATGTTCCCCTGAACAGGCAAACCATTTCTCATCGGGAAAAATTCATGGGACCTTCAGTGACAGGAGCATCTAGTTTTGGGTTGTGAGGAAACATCATTTCTTTGGATACAAGGCGGTTCAGAAACAACAAACTGATACAATTTTGAATTATATTTAAAAGATTCCTGAGTACTTATAGGATCGTCAAGTTTCAGGAATATTTCCCAAGTCCTGTAGGAATTTATAGCTTTGTTATTTTTGCCGAATTATCCTAAGTTTTTGACTATTGATTTTTTAACATATGTTCCCTTTCTGATTTGTTTTCCATCCTTTCTGACTTGTTTTCCATTATGATTTCATGAAACAACAGTGGGTGAGCAATAAATCTGTAGGACCGTCCTCTACGAAAGGTGTCAAGAATTTGTATTCTCTGTGGTCAGGACAAAGGTGGAGGAGGAGTTCTTGCTGGACATCATCTCTGTTTCTCAGGTAGAAGTTACTACAATCTGTTGTCCCTGCAGGTAAAGTAGATTCATATGAATCCACCTACTCTCCAAGACTCTCATGGGCTCATTCGTAAGATCAGGAACACTTTTGCATCACAGTCTGTAGGCATGGGTAAGCTTTTAAAACAAACCATGCCTAAGGCCTTATTTGGAACAAATTATATGGTGATTTTGTGCTAGAAGTCAGTAAATTTTCAGATGCATGGTGCTTACCGGGAAGTGCCAATAGTACAAGTATGGTACCAAGTATAAGCATTCTGATGAAAAAATACCGGCTACAAGCAAACAACACACTCCTAAATACATCCAGTGTTTCAGGCTTGCTTTTGGGAGTGCCAGTTTCCGTACCTCATTCCTTTCAAAGGCTGCCTTTTAAAATAACCTTGACAGGAAATTGCTGTTTTCTGTCCTTCTCCACCCAGGAAAGAAGGTTGCAGGTCCATATACCTCTGGAGGGCTTTTCCCATATGGGGACTGTGGCAAGGGGCAGGCTGTGTGTCTGGGGGGAATTTGGGGTAATCCAGCTTCATCATTGTGAGAGGAGCACTGTTCAGCTCAGCAGCACCAAGCATTTTTTTTATGCCGTTCTATGTTCAGCAAGAAAACAGTTGTCCTCCCTTGCCATTCAAAGAGTTTCTCCTCCTCTTGGCTTTCCAGAGTTTCTGGTTTGTAGTTTGGTGCTCTTGGCTGTGTGAAGATTTGGAGGGAGAGCTGGTTCATGAAGACTGGGCAGCGCTGGCAACACCCTCCACCTTAATTTGCTGTTCCCAAATATCTGCAGAATCAGATCTTTTTTCTCAAGGTTATAGCTTATGGTATATGTGTGCATTTCACTAACTCTTTATATGAGTTGATAGGCCCTTCTATAAAGTGCAGTGCCATGGGCTAATGTTTGTCCAAAGTGACATTTCTGTGGTATTCAGTTTAACCTTTAGGCTCCTTGTGCGCATGCCGGTCACACAACAGCTCACAGACACCCTCTCCGCTTATAGTTCTCTGCCTCATTGTCTGGTCTATAAATGGACTGCTCTTTGAGAAACCCAAAAGCACCAGCAAATGGACGTACTCATCCTGTGACTACAGGCAGCGTCTGACATATTTAAAAAAACTATAGAAGTGTCCTCTTGCTCTCCCGTAAGCACATACACCCCTCACAACAGAAAGCAGTGTGCCCTTTGGACCTACGTTCATCCCAAAGACATTGTCCATGGAATTCCTATTCCTTCATTTAATCAGCTCCCAAGTTCTTCCAGGTAATATAATAATGTGTGAAGATAATTGTTTCTAAAAGCAGGAAGCTGTGAATAACACCATTCTAACAAGTCCGCTAACAATGCTTCCAGCAAGAGTCCTCCTGTCATTCTGTGTTTGCAGACAAGTTCTCTCTTAGCTGCAATTATAGAAATGCATTACAGTTGTATAAAGATACGTACATAGCACTGAATCACTTTCAGTCTGGCTTTCTGGGGAAGCTTGAGTGCTCTAAGTACGCAGAAGACCTACGGGGAACTACTGTATACTGTATATTAAAACCAGAGCATTTAATGGTTAAGGTTTTCTGTAAAAACTGAAACTTTTCAACCAATAGAAGGGGAAATAATTTTCTTTTTAGGAAAGATTTCTTTGCTAGTGAGTCTAGTTCATGTTTCAGTAGTATCAGTGTGTCCAGTTCTGGGTTCCTCAGTACAAAAGAGACATCGAGCAGCCAGAGGGAGTCAAACAAAGGGCCACAAAAGGTGGTTGAGGGACTGGAGTATCTCTCCTATGAGGAAAGGCTGAGGGAGCTGGGACAGACTGTTCAGCCTGGACAAGAGAAGGCTCGGGGGGATCTTACCAGTATGTGCAAATATCTGAAGGGAGGGTGCAAAGAGGGTGGAGTCAAGCTCTTTTCCGTGGTGCCCAGTGGCAGGACAAGAGGCCACGGCACAAACTGAAACACAGGAGGTTCCCTCTGAACATCAGGAACACTTTTTTACTGTAAGAGTGACTGAGCACTGGCACAGGTTGCCCAGAGAAACTGTGGAGTCTCCATCCTGGGAGATATTCAAAAGCCATCTGGAGATGGTCCTGGGCAACTGGCTTTTGGTGGCCCTGTTTGAGCAGGAGTGTTAGACCAGACATCCTCCAAAAGTCCCTTCCAACCTCAATCATTCTGTGATTCTCTGATCAATGAGACTATGTCTTGCATTTCAAAATGTATACTGTAAATCCTTTTTTTCCATAGCTTGTTATTGTCATTATTCAGCCTTTGTAGCTTGCCTGCATCAAAGGGGTGGTTAAAATCAACTTCAGCGGTGTGAAGGGAACATTTATTCAGACAGGCTATTTCACTGAAGTATATAAAGAAACGTCATTGTAGATTGCAAGAATCACTCTGTTTCCGGGAAAAAAAAAAAGAATCCTCTACCATCAATTTAAATAAACTCTACTTTTGTGAGAGAGGTGTCCAAATGACTGGTGCTTGCTTTTAATGTGCAAATTTCTAGAGCCAAGTTATGCCCGTACAAGGACACCAATCTTTGAAACAGAGATAACTCAATTGAAAGAAGCAGGTGGGCTTTCCTCATGAAAACAAGGAAGGTTCTGATGTTCTCACATGTTTCAGCATAACAAATTTTTGTCATAATCATGCTACTCTGAAAAGGGAAAACAGTAATGATCTCCAGAAATAGTAATCTATCGTTTAGTCTAACTCTGAAAATTACAAAGTTCCAGATGTGGAAGAGAATTAACAGAATACATTAAGAAGAGAGTTAAGCATTTGTTAATAAATATTGACATTTTACACACATTTACCATTAGCTTGATAGCTTACATGATGCCTCTCTCTGACCAATTTGAAAAGAATCCTTTGGAAAAGGATTAGAGAACATTTGGAAAAGCAATGAACAATTTCTGTAAATTTTTCAGTTATTCAAAAGCTAACTTGAATGACATACACATTTATGTGAAGGCTCCTCAAAAACTTCATGAAAAGAGCAGGGCAGAACCAAGATGTTAATTTTACAAATATTTGAAAAATATCTATTTGTTTATACTGACAAGTTCCATTAAAACATTGAGATTTTAAACAGCAATAGAAGTTTTAATGAAATGCTACAATTTTTCAACAGTTTCCTACATTTAAAACCCCAGGTAATGTGTACATGATTTTAATTAGAATCTAAGAATCACTATTTAGTATTTTATTAATAAGAAGGAAGCTTTTGTTTTTTCATACCGACAAAGTTAGAATATGAATAATTAGTCTTTGCTCTAAGTCAGTCAACACTGTTCATGAAGCAGATCATAATCACTTCTGAAAAACGATCATTAAATCACCCTTCAACAAAATATATCATTATATTTTTAAGGTTTCACTGTGGATCTGCGTTCATTTGTAAAGGTATTATCTTAACAGCTGTCTTTGACAGCACGCACATTTGGTGCTCAGCAAACCGTGAAACTTACAGACAGTGTTGGAACTCCATGGCAGGGAAGGTATGGGCTCTGCCTGGGACTTGTGAATGCCAGGAGGTCCCTTTTCTATTTGTATCACTGCAAGACCAGCCTGGAACATTTGGACCATCTCTAAAATGGTTTGATGATGTACAAGCAGGGGACAGTAGGACAATTCTTATTTCAGCATAATTATAAATCACATAGCATTTCCTGCATTTGTCACTTCTTTACTATGACTTCTAATAGAAATCGACCCAGATGAACTTTATTTTATTGTAAGCTTGGACTTCTCATCCATATAATCATCATTTCTGCCTTTGCTACTTATTGCTAGATGCAGGTATTTGATGATTTATTGGATTACCATGCTGTTACGGAGCAGTTTCTAAATTTTTAAAATAATTCTCGTAACTTGCTCACATAGTGACTGCTGATCAAGTCAGTGTCTTTGAAAGAATTACCTCCCCACTGGTTTAAGAAGGAATCTCCTGCTCTCCCTGCTGCAAAGTGATACCTGGCTGCCTTGTCACATCCACCACGGTGCAAGGTGACACAAGTCAGTTGAAACTAAGGCACTTATAGCAGAGTCACATTCAGGTTGAGAGCTGTAACTTTCGATAAAGTTGTTGCCTCTGTCGCTGGCAGCCGTGTAGGTTTACCTGAAATCACCATCCTTGACTGGGGTTTTCTTAAAAGCTTTGCTGTGAAACATTTCTACTTACAATAAAACCCCACACATTTCTTTCACTCCCTCTGAGAGGCAAATCCAAGCTCAGATAAGTAGTGAAACTTTAGTTTTTCCCAAACCCACTATCCAATCTAGCCCTTGGAAAACATATTCTCAGTCCTTGGCTATGTGAATTAGCTGTGGGTTGCATGGGACGCCAAGCAGGCGAGATAAAAACCTGCATTAATTCTGTGACTGGTTTTGCTAGTTGTTCCAGAGCTGTGTGTATTGAGGCTACGGAGTAGCTGCTGGTTTTTCTTTCCAGCCTTGCTTTCTCGTTTCTAACCCACCCGTGGGCTCCAGGTGGCAGCAACAGGCACCGTTTGTGGAGCAAGTGGAAAGGTTTGGCATGAAAAGGTTCCGATTCAATTTAGTTTTCTGTTTCTGAATGAAACTTGTGGCGAAAACACAGAGGAAATTTTAAATTGTAATCCTTTTCGAATTTTCTTCTTGAATATTATTCTTAGAATCATCTGTGGCAGCTTTCATTTCTCAAAAGCATGTTTTCTCACTGAAACAACACTCACAACAACAGTAAAAGAATTTTGCTCAGTAAAACACAGAGAAAATACAGTCTTTCCTTAGTAAAGACTTTAAAAGCATTCTAAAAAGAGTGAAGGCACGCAATTAACAATAAACAACTTTCCTATTAAAAAATTGATTTCCAATTCCTAATTCCAGGTGTTATGATACCACAAAATATCTTTTTTTTCTACAAAATAAATAATGTAGATGTGAAATCAATACAATTTCAAGGGTTTTTTTGGGGGAAGTAGTATTACATCAGCCTGCATAAGAGTGGAAGATATGAAGGCTAAACACAAGTAGCTTGAGTTATTTTTCCAAAAAGATACTATTTGCAGTCAAGTAGCCCTTGAATAAGGTTTGTTAAATGAATCCATGTGCTGTTCATTCATGAAATGGATTAATGTGCTCTGTTTCACAGTGATGGACCTTTGCCTCTCCCTGTTTGGGGTAGTCCATTCTGAGGGCTGTTCTCTGAGCTAACCTCACTCGCTGTTATGGGCTTTTTTCTGCTTCCAGCCCCAGGAAGATCTATCTGGGTTGCTTCTGACTCTTGCAGCTCGCTCTCTGGAGAACTTGCCATCTTAGATGCTCTCTCTCAGGATTAATACTCAAATAAAACCCGGGAAATCGACTCTAATGATTGGCTTTACCATCAGACTTCATTATATCAAAACTCCTTTTGGCTTTAATAAATGGATTCCCTGAACCAGAGCTGAAAGACTAAACTTTATACCTTAATTCCTAAACCTTTCATTAACTAACTGCATGGATCTGCAGATGAACTAATTTGTGTTGCTAGCAGAGCAGAACAAATAATAAAAATTTGCCTTTCTGTGCGTGCATGCTCCCAGAGCCTCTCTACACTTACTTTCAACAACAACAAAAAAAAACCAAAATGCAAAAATCAAACCTTCTATTGAAAATAGGTTTCTCTCCATTTCTCTCATTTGGGTCCCAAGCATATTGAATAGATGCTATATTCTTGCAGCAGTTTTGATGTGGATTCTAATCAAACCCCATATATAATTTGAGTGAAACACGCAAGTTGAGGGCTTTTTGAAACGTTGTAATGACAACTGGGCAGAATGAAGGACAAAAATCAATGAAACGGAAATGTACAGTCCCATTAAAGACATGATAAACACAGCCTAATTTTCTGCATTTGTACTAAACTAGTCATCTGCCTTACCCACATCAGTAATTTTGCATGGATTACTAGCAGAGCTTTCAGATTATTACCAGCAAAGCACTCTTTCTCTTTTCAGATTGCAATAGTCAGAGCAAACAAAAAATAAAAATATACTTTAAAAGCTTTAAGATCATCTGTCTTTGTGCTCCAGAGCCTCGGGGAGCTGATTATTCTCCTCTTTCATGTACTTCAGCAAAAACACAGCCAGCGGTGGCTTAGGACCAAGGGTCGTGGGGAGCAGCGGACGGGTTCTTTTAGCGAGCAAACCCGGCCCCGCAGTCAGGGCGCTCGCCAGGACTGCCAAGCGGCGGGTGTTAGCAAGGTGACAGCCAAAACGTCAGAAAATGATTAAGAGCATGGATAAAGCAGCTCTTTTGATCTCATTTTGGGGGGGAAGAGAACAGATTGGGATTGGATTTGGAGAGAGATCATTGCAGAGCTGTTAAAAATATTACTAGGATTTGTGTCATTTTGGAATAGTCATTTCCCAGACGTATACAGACGAACAAATAGCTTGTGCAAAAGGATTGTAAGTCATGTTGGTTAGCAATAACAGAGACTTAGTGACCTCGTATGGTCTAATAGTTTTGTTTTACTAATGTGATCAAGAGTGAAATCAACCCAGTTTCCTTATCTAGTGAAGGCAGATTATGTGGGTATATCCTCTGTGCTGTACTCTATATCCTAAAAATGGCCAACCACCACTCCGTGAAATTTCTTAGGGGAGCTCTGGGATATTGCATGCTCATCGACCAGGAGAAAAATAAATTTAATTTTTCAAAAGCTAAATGTCTTACCCACGCGGGTAAATTACTGCTTTGCTACATAAACACGACTCTCCTAAGGAACAATATCTATGTGCCTGCTCTTGGTTTGAGCCAAACTTCAGAGAAAACACATTTTCTTAAATGCCCAGTTCAAGCCCATGTTTTGAGACCACTGTCAGGGTGCTGGCAGCTCCCTGGGACTGGGAGCTGTGGGGGTTCAGGCCAGAGGTGCCTGGGGCAGGACCCCCACCCTAAAGACGTTTGGGTGGTGGAACAAGCCCCGGCTGGGCAGGTCCTGCCCCAGCCACCCCAAACCAGATGGCAGCGCAGGTGACTTCTGTAGATGAAACGTTGATACTTGCCTCACAGAAACAGTTTCAATACATGAATTTGCAGCAAATCTTCACATCAGCCCATGTGGCAGAAGTTAGTTCACAGCATGGCTTCCATTTTGATATTTCTGTGAATTTGTGGAATGCGTTTAAACATTACTTGGGTTTTTCTTCCAGTATTTTTAGCCTGCATTTCTCACCAAGTCACCGTGTGAATTATTTCTTAAACATGAAAACAGTATGTTCAAAATGAAAGTTATTCATTTTCAAGTCTTAAGAAGGAAGACAGTGCTTTATGGCAGAGGAACTAAGCAGTTGCTCTTTTTATTTTATGTACAGATAACAGTTTTTTGTCCTCCCATTCTTTTTCTTAATTCACTAATTTTCCCCTCATCCAGTCTTTGCAGTTTTCCCCCTCATGAATTATTTTAAAACATATTTTAGAAAGACATTCTTTTAGCTTCTGACTCTTTTTTTTTGCAACTCCTCTTTGTACATAATACTTCTTAAATAATTCACTTCTGGAACACAGTTGCTTTGATAATGTAGTAAAGCCACCAGTCTTCAGCCCTTCAAAGAGCAACAGGTGAAATGTCTGGCTTTTGTTTTTACGTAAACGAGTATGAAAAACGTAAAGATATTCCTTTATACAAAACCTTAATTTTCAAATAGGATTTTGCCAGTTTCTTTTTGTTGTATGGAAACTTGCTTCTCTTAAAAAATAGCTAAAGTTGTTAAAATCTTCATATGGAAGATAGTGTCTCTTATTACTCTTCCTGGAACCTTGTATATCTAATAAAATTATATAGAATTTTGTAATTTGTACCTTCTATTGCAATTAATGTTAGAAAAATGGAGGCAAATGGACATCTGCTCCATCTCTGAGAAGACCCTAAGGAATAAATTTACTGGAAAATTCATTGTCTGATCCATGTAGGTCCAGGAGCAGGATCCATATGTAGGAAACTGTGAAGTCTACTCTCTCTTTGCTCCTGGAGCTGATCATCACAAGGCTGCTCTCTGTGTGTATCAGCCCATGGAACAGGTCTCCTGTATGGTCAGGAAAATGTTCTACCCATAGAGGTATAATACTGAAAAACATCCACATACGCTTCCAATGATTACAGAGCTTCACGATGATGATATGCAGGGCTAAAAAGTTCAAGTTCAAATATTTCCTGAGTTGTCAGTCTGAGTAAGGGAAAATAAATTACTGCTTTGTATACTAAAATCTTACCTAAGAAAATTAAACCTTGTGTATTAACTTTCAGCTACTTGACACAGCAGTGCCCAGATCCTTGTTAGCATTACAGAAAACTCTTGCAATTAGTCTCTTCAGATCAGTTAAAGATTCAATGGTTTCTGTTACTGTTTCAGCTTCTGTAGTCATACTCTCTACTTACTCTCATGCAAAGCACAGGTTGGAGGACCTCCCGTATGAACTCGGAACTTCTTTGTTGCCATAGTAAATGTTGGAAATATGTTCATTTCTGGCTGCAGATGTCAAAAGATGGAGCGCCCAAGTATCCCTAGGTTCACTGGTTTAGTACTCTTCTGTTGAAAAATGAGCCTTTTACTTCTACTCAAAATGATCTAGCTTCAGCTCCCAAACACTTTTCCTGCCATCTTAATGAATATCAGCTCTTCTTGAAGCTGTAGACAATATAAAAAACTTCTTAAATGTCTCTTGGGCCTACTTTTGTTATATTTTCAAGTATAGCAGGGCATGCTTTCCAGATATCAAATCCTTCTTTTAAACTTTTATCTAAATGTGAGTGCTAGAATATACAGAAAATTTCAGTAATGAGCCCATTAATGTCATCCACAGACATAAAGTAAATCATCCAAACCTGCTTGATATTTGTTGTATTTCTGCATCCAAAGCCTTTATTTGTAGAATTAAACTGAGAAGGTAAGATTCCTTATTTATCATGACCCCGGAGTCTCATGTACCATCCTTCACTTGAGAGTACAGTCCAGAACCTAAAACGTGTGAACCGCATCTTCTGTTCTGAGATGTTCAGGTTTACCTGTTTTTTATCCACCTAGATTAGCTTGTCCTCACCATTATTTCTAGCTTAGCTGGAACCATATCAGCGACTCCCTGTTCCTTGATAGCCTCTGCTGTGCTCTATGAAGCTTTATGTAACATCTTACACTTTTCAGCTCTACTTTCAGTTTCACTAACAGTAATGTAAACTATTATTAAAAGCGAAAGACATTTCACTACAGAGTGCATAAAGTATACCTAATTCTAAAAATTGTAGATATTATAGTATCACAACATTTTTCCTTCTTTTCTCCTCAAGGTCTCTTATGGCAGAATTTAATATTCAACATTACATTCTGTGACAGCAATATTTCCCTTAATGTTATTGGCAAAATGGAGTAAAATTTGAGTGTGGATGCTAATTAACTCTCCAATTTTCCCTCCTACTCTTTATCAAAAAGATAGATACATAAATCTTGGCCACTTGATACCCACTGCTCTAGTTCACTTGCTGCTGTGGAGGGACTATGCAAATGCTATGACTTCAGGGAGACTGCCAGATGCCGATTATGAATGTTAGACTGAATCACACTTCTAATTATAATAGCTTTTAAGGTTTTCATAGAAGTGCATTAGTCTCTGCAAGTCTTGCAGGTGAAATATTGTGACATTAACTGGCAGCTCTATTCACACTGAAAGTTATTTATCGCAGTAGTAAAATTTAAAGAAATTACATGATTACATATAACTGAAAAATTATCATACCCCTGTGGTTCTGACTATATGGTTACATCCTGTGCCTTGAAGTCTCCCAGGTGTGTGATTATCTAATAATAATCAATTGTTTGCCTTATTGTTTCAGTGATATATGTCAAACTGCAAAGGGAACAATAATGACGAGAAGAATTTACGTGTAGAGGAGGAGTTGTATGTGTACATATTTGAACTCTTATATTTTTTGAAATATTTAAGATTTAAAATTACAAAATACATTTACTTTCAAGAGCTTCTGTTGCTCCAAATGATTTAAAGAGCACAGAATTCTGTTTCCAAGGTCTGATGGTCTGATTTTGGTGGCAGTACCTTCAGTTTCTACAGATTCCAGAGAATTGCTGAGCACAGATTTCCTTTTTGTGCCCCAGTGTTCATTTTTATACGTTAATTTTACAGATCCATATCTTAAAAATTTAGCTTAAAGCCTGTAAATCAAAGTTATAGAAAGAGGTAAAAGTTGGTTTGATGTCTCACATGGTGGAAGTTCTACTCCCTTGGAATAAATGAATTTCAGTACATGATTCTGTTATGGGAATTTATCCAGAACACACATTCTAGGAAATTCTGGCCATAATTTATAGAAAATAGACACCACTTAAAATTAAAAACAAAAGACCCAGCCTCATACATAGCTCCCAATGTATTTTAGCCATGAGGAAGAGTAGATCTTTGTAAAAAGGGCTGCAGGTCAGGGCAACCCAGCCTTGTTTTTCCCCAGACCCAATGTATCATTCCTCCCGTGCACTACAGCAAAGAGGGTGATCATTTTAATATGGAAGGGAATAAACAAATATCTCTAAGAATCTTCTTTACCTGTTACCACAGGTGGTAGGTAGGGACTGCATAGTCTTAGAACTGCAGAAAAGAAGTGAAAAGGGTTATTCCTAAGCCCACTGAATGTCTTCACAGGGAAAAGGGGCCATAAACACGAGAGTGCCCCACAGTTTCTTTTTGGTGCCAGCCATACTTTGAGTCTTTCTGTAATGCAAAATATCTGAGAAAGAAAGCAGATAAGAAATATTTCAAAATGGACATCCAAAACTCAGGGCTATTTTAAAAATCTTAATATGTTTGCCTGTTCAGGGTATTTGTAAACTGGGGAAAAAATACCAACTTGTCATTTCACAAAATATGAAAATAATTATTTTGTGTAGAATTCATGTAATATAATGAAAGGCGCCACAGAAAAAAAACATGAGGAAATCAATATTTGTGTCCTCAGAGAATGACATGAATGGAGTGAATTAAAATAAAGCATGGGACTGCTCATTGAAAACTGATTTTAAAACCAAATGTTGAATGGGTGCTCATTAACTGAGCACTCTTCATTTTATGCTGTAAATGAAGCAGAATTCCCAGGAAAACATAAACATAAAAGACCCCAGCAGGCTCTTCAGTCTGTCAGTGTCCTTCTCAGGGCAACGAAACAGAGACTGAGTTTGCAGGAGGCACAGCAAGACAAGGAAAAGGTCTATAGAGATACACCTCTGAATCTTCCTCTTTGCTCTACAGTATTGTTCTCTGTTACATACTTAATGTGACTGAATTATATTTGCACAGATAATTTAAATTCTTCCATTTAATAGTTATTGAGTTCTTGACTTTGTGTGCTCAGTAATTCTGTGTGTGTGTGCACGCACCATAATATTATAGTGTAAATATCTGCAGTGAACCGAGCAGCAGTTCATAACCAAATTTCATAACAAAATTAATCATGCTATCTTCATTAAATTGCAAAGCTGTGTAATCTTCTCCTTCAAAAAAAGAATGTTGAGCTCTTCACTGTACAGCCCGTCATAATTTCTGGGCCCAAACCTTCCATTATGAGAATATCAACTGGTTTATTACAATATTACTTCATGTTTTGAGAATTTAATGCACTCGGTGGTGAAAGCCCCTTTTGCTCTTTGACACACCAGTCTGCAAAGGAACTGAAGAAGTGAGACAGCCAGGAGTATACAGCGCAACGCAAAAAGAAAAGGGGAAAAAATCCCCCAGAAACAAGACAAAATAAAGATAGGGAAGAAAGAATACTTCTGTTCTTGAGAAACTCCGCCAATGGTGCAAAACTTAAGCACCTTTTCTCTGGTTCCACAGCAAAGGCATGACTGTGTGGCATATTTACAGCTTGTAGCACCCTTCTCAAATTAATCACGAACATAGTCTGCTGAAGCATGTTGGAAATCCAATTCAGCTGTGAGACTTTCAAGTAACACCTTCCCCCAGTAATGCCACGTGTTTTTATTTGAATCTATTTTTTTATTTGAAGTGAGTGGAAAGCAATCAGGAATTCTTTGGTCACCATCACAATTAACTTACTTTTGACACCCTATTCATCCCAGCTTAATTAACTTTACCTTCTCTTCTCCATGATCCTCTACTCTCTATCCTTAAATTAGTCTGTGAACTCTTTGGGACAGAGAACTTATTACGTGTTTATTTTATGCTGCCTTGCAAAGCTCAGTATGAGACTGTAATTTCTAACCAAATGAATTAAGGAAACCCCAAACAAACAACTTCCTGGGGCAAATCAGTTATGAAGCTGACATTCAATACTTCCTTGTGTAAGAAAGTACAGGAGGTGGATATGCTGTCTACAACGAAGTGAGAACTAAAGGGAAAGAATAAAATTTCTGTGTTTCTTTCCAGAGTTCTGTCTGAACTGTCTGAGAGCAGAGACAGGCTTTGATGCACTCAGTTGTGTTAATGTTTGTGAACTCTTTTTTGATCTTGACCTTTGTTTTTGGCCTGATCACAGAATTATTTCATTTTACTCCCCCCCCCCCAAAAAAAAAAGACCAAAATGAGAAACCCTGCAAAACTGGTATTGCTAGGGACAAATGCTCTTACTATTAAGCTGTTACTAATTTTGTATTGTTGGGGCAAAACTGTTCCCTCACTGTATGTCATACAACTGGAATTTACTGGTTTCTTTCTTTTCCAGAGCTGCCATGGTCTTTGGATTTCATGGAATGAACATGGCTATCTGTCTGCTAGGTAACTGAAGTCTTCCAGTTCAGCAGAAACCTTCATTCCAAAGAAGAAAGAAAACATAATTTTCAATTGCTTGATATTTTGTTATTTCAATTACAGCTGTTTTGCCTGCTATCATATTGCTCTGTTTGAATGTGCCATATGTCAGTCATAACATAGCAAGGCTAATCGAAGCAGGAAACATTGCTTTGAGCTGACATAATAGTAATTATGAAATACTCCTTTTAACCAGCTTAGAAAGCTGTGCCTATTACATATGTCAACTTCCTCATAAAAAACATGGAGAGAGTGGTGACACAGAAGAATATAAAATTGGCTCAGATGATAATCTTCATCATGGGGGCCCCACAGTTAAAAGGAATTAACTGAAAAGAGATAGATATCTAAACCAGAACATATCATGGACTGTAAAGCACCTCCCAAAGCCCTCTAACAAACGTTTTGTTTGCAAAGACTAAAAACCTGACCATAATGCATCACCGAAGGAGAACATGAAAGACGAAGGTCATTGTCAACATCAGAGTTGACAATGTGGCCCTAAAACTGTGAGAGATTCCATCTTAGTTTCATTAAGTTTGGTTTTCCTTAGACATCCAGAGGGAATTCATTACGGGTCCTCAAAACTGCATTTTAAAAACAGTAGGCTGGTTCCTGGGGAACTGGGAGTTAGCCACCACTTCCTATCAGGTACTTCTGTTTCAGTACAACCTCCAGTAAATATGAAATACATAAGGTCTTATAGCCTCCTTTTCACATTGTCTCATTAACAAGATGTACCTGAGACAAATATTGGAAAAGGAAAGGCAAAAATGCAGACAAAATCCGTTATCCGGATAGATACTTTTTTCTCCTGTTTCACCTAGCAGTGATCATTTTTGTTATTAGCAGTAACATCAGAGTTAGAACAGTGACTGTTAATGACATGAGTGTTTGGGAAAATAATTTCAACATAAATCCTTATGCAAACTCATGTTTTAAAATTTGGATCACAGCTAAAGTTTTCTTCACACTGCTGCACTGTGAACAAAACAGATGTACAGTTGGCTGAGAAAATTGAATAAGGGTTAAGTGAAGTACGCTGTAACACTGTCCTAGCCCTGTGCCTACAAACTGGAATTAGGTGAAGGCTATAGAAATCTGCCTATACCCTTTATAAATGTACTTTTTTCTGGCCCACAGTTCAGGTTGCCTCTATATAACCCTAACTGTAAGGATGAAAGACATGATGCCATGGCTGTTTAATATATGAAATGTGATAGCTGAGCCTGGGCAGATGTTAACTTAGGCGTGCTTAACCCCAGGCAAATGTAAGCTGATTCAGGTGTGCTTTGTGCACTGAACTGGGTGAAATAACTTCCTGTATTTCAAGAAGTGGTTGCATGTGGGCAATTCCTCTACTATATGGTTAAGTCATGGTCGTTTATTTGTGCATGAATCCTTAGAATTACAAATTTTGAGCTTGCCTATCTGAAAACCAGCATAAATCAGGTAAAAATTCTTGGCACTGCTTGTGCATTCATTTGTTCCAAGAGATTAGAATATCTAAATGATGACAGGCATAATCTAAAGAGTCCTTTTTTTTTTAATGAAAAGGTGGTTTTAGGTAATATAGACTCTCTTTGTCTGAATTACTTTATTCAGGCATCTTTATCCATGTGTAAAGAGACTATGCAAGCGAGAAAGATACCACTTAAAAGCAATGATTATTAAAAAGCTAAAATGCACAGTTGAGAACTGGGGTTAGCAAACAACTAAATGCATTATTATGCTTATGAAAGGGTCTTGCTGCGAGGCAGACATCTGTCAGGAGAAGAAGGTTTAGACCTCCTTGCCTCCTTGAGCTCATCTTCAATGTTCCTAAGTTGCCATCATCTCCCAAGTGCCTGTGTTTTCCTTTAGGATTTTATACTTTGCCATTTTGGTGCTTTTCATGTTGAATATTTGGGCTACTAATAATCACCATCTGAACAACCCAGCCTTCGTCATTTTACCTTTTTTATCCTGCATGTTTGTGCTCTGAAGACTATTTCACAGCTCTTTCTCATCATTTATCAGTTTCCTCAGCAGTATGAGCTAAGATTAGATGGCTGGGGCATATCAGAGCTAGTGCTTGCTCCTTGGAAAACAAGGACCTGAGCTGTGGAGAAAAAGGGTTTTAATAGAGTGTGTATCCCACAGGGCTAAATAAGATTTAGAGAAGTACACCAAAATTTTTCTGTGAAAAAACAAACTCTCTATCTCCCTTCTTTGGAAGATGAGGTCTGGATTGGGTGTCAGCTATTTTGGCAATTAAAGTTGCTACTTGACATGGAAACAAATTACTGTTCATCACTGCTTCATGGCAGCTGTCTGGGTGCAGACTCTTATCTCAGTGCATGGTTGCAGTAAGTTAAGGTTGGCTGTGCCTCCAGAAAAGTCTTCCTGACAACACATTTGTAACTTCACAGATTTTTTTTTCCCTGAGCAATGAACACTTACTAAGTTTGTTGCAAAAAGAAGAAATAGTGACAATTTTCTGGAAAAAAAAAATCAGTGTAGAAAAGTTTCATGTTCTGTTTTGCTACCTTATCGATATATTAATATGCTTTTCCATTTTACTCCTAAAATCACAGGTAGTTCTTTATACTAAATGGCCTGTAGCAGGTTTTTAATTATACTGCAGTAGCTCAGAAATAGTATCTCAAATGCAGTCATATGATTTATTGGCGTCATTATCTACTGAACTGCCTTAAAACTGATGCACTTTTCTTTTTTTTCCTTAAAAAGAGGTAGTATGTCAAAGGCAGTTCTTAATGTATGCATTCAAAATGGAACAAGTCTGGTTTCTTTTACTTCAATGTAATATTTGCTGGAAAACAAAGTCTCTAGTATTTGCAGTTGTTACTATCTGCAACTCTGCCTCAGCTTTTTATTTAGTTGTATAATAAATCAGACTGCATATTTTAGTATCAGAAGACCCAAGACTTCAGTTGAAGCAAATCAAAATTCTGTGCAGGGGAGTGTAAGAGAAGTGGTCACAGCAACTTACTTCCAATTCCTTCATCCAACACCAGGTAGTTACCAGAATAGACTTTCAAGTTACTTCAAGCAACTTAACTCCAGAAACCGCCGTGAACTTGCTCCTAGCCATCTCCTGTCTCTTTCCCACTTCTGGCCCACCTCTGATGTTGTTCACTGATGTTTTGAACAATTTATTCTAGAAATTACTTTCTTACATAGGTTTCTAGCAAACACTACTCCACCTTCAAGCTCAGACCACTGAGAATTAAACACTGTTTTATAGATGGCAAAATTAGTGAAACTAGGTTTGTTGGTATGTGGCGATAAGTATGAATCCCTTGGTGTTTAACAGATAACTCCCACCAAAATTAACAGGGTGTCTCTCCTCTTCATATACCTCTTCCCTCTTCATATAGCTTTTATTTTCCTTATAGATGCTTTCACTGTATGTTGTGAAGGATATGAGAAGGAACATTTAGGATTTAATCAGTAACCCAAGTTGTGTTTAAACTGTTAGGAACATGAGAATGCCTCCCAGCAATTGTGACAGTGAAGTTCAAAACTTTTTGCCTCCTGGGAATCAACTGCTTGTCACACAGGCCAGGGTGAGTTTATTTACCTTTCAGGTAATTTGAAGTGACTAGCAAATCCATTAGGCTGGATTAAACTGTTTCCAGCACCCTCACTCTCAGCTCCTTAGAGACTGCTTTTAATCTGTATCTTGCCAGCGCGCTTACCTTTGGATCACACCTAATTGTCATTCTCGCCTCTTGACAAGTTGTGAGCACTATGGGAACCAAATGTTTGTAGAGTGTTAATGCAGCTGTTTGCAAGGAATTGAAGATTATCAGCAGGGCTACTCCTTCTGCCGATAGGAACAGTATTAATACTTTGATGAGCACTGTGGCAATGATTTTATGAGCAGCTGAGCTGACCTAATGACCTCCATAATGATAAGGTCCTTCTGAATTCCTGCTCTTCCTGAGAATGGTTCTGCTACCTGCTTGAATATTTCTGTTTATATAAAGACACCTTAAGTTACCGGTGCAATTTTAGACATACGTGTGTTTGTCCAAACTCTTCTAGTTCCTTGGAGTCACACATTTTGTGTGACCAAATCGTTTGAGATGCCTACCTCTTGGCTGGGAGCAGTCAACATGTACACAAATAATCAATGACAGGAGGTTACAGACCAACACAACAAAAAGCAACCAAACAAACCAAGCCTTTGTTTCTCAAGAAAACCAGGTTCAGATTTTCTTGGCCTTAAAAGTAATTTCAAGGTTGTAATTCTTCTGGTGTCAAACCTTGCTTACAGAAGTTGCATTGCTGTTCCTAAGTCTGTTCCTACTCTAAACTGATCATTTGAAGGTTTGTTCCTTGGTTTTCTGAACATGGATCACTTCTGCTCTGGTTTAGCAGAACTCTACAATTCATAACACTGGCATAATTTCAGGAGCAAATAAATGAGGGGAATTAAGAGAAAATGTAACCTTGATCTGTACATTATTTCATCCTGGGTTTTGTTCAGAAGCTCATTTCTTTTAAAAATCCATCCAGAATAAAATGTAAAATAGGACAACTTCTCTTGTCTGTGTTTTGATTACAATGGAACCAGCCAAAGTGGTACAGGGAGAAAAAGGAACTCCTTTTTCATGAGCCTATAAAAATCCTGTTGTCACTTTAGTTCTATTTTTCTGCAGATGGCGTACCCTTTCAGCTTTCAGTTTAATGCTATGTGTATAGTATGGATCCATGCTTTTAATTAACTTCTGTTTAGTAAATAGATATTCAGACATGGTTTAGCACTGCAATTAGAAGACTAGGGTTAGGTTTGAGCCCTGCTGTGCTAATTAAAATACTTTTGAGATCTGTTATTCATGCATTAAAATGTCAAGAAATTGACAACCCATAAGTGAAAAATTGATCCAATTATCAAGCTAGCCAAAACGTGCTTCCTTTTTTTTTTTATTCCCCCCAAGACTTAAGATTTATTATAGCCATTAGAAATACAGATGTTTATATGTCTGTATCTTGGAATTCATTTAACTTTGGTGTTCCTTAATGCTGTTCTGCTTGCTATAAGACAGAATTATCAATGGCTTCTTCAGTGGCAGCAACTGCTGCAAC